>NC_092698.1:24719946-24954946 GCF_964275005.1 Diadema setosum | reverse complement strand
TATGGTAAAGGAGAATAGAGTGAAAATCAGGATAAGGGTCAGTGTTGCCAGATGGTGATTTCGGGAACCAAAAAGGGTGAAATTTGGTGATTTTTTAAGTTGTTTGGTGACAAAATTTTAGCCTGGTAACCAAATCAAAATTTGGTGATTTTAAGACCAATGAAAAATAATCACACTAATTGGAAACGAAAATGCAGTTTGCCCACTCGACACACACAAACACTCATATACTTATTATCCATACACATCGTACACATTTTGCATTTAGTGAGTGTGACTACGGCGCGCCGAAAATTGCACCGAGACTCGCGCAGAGTGTTTGATAAAGGTTTATTGACATAATTTTGTCTTGAAATTGAAGCCTTACCTACGCTTTTCCAAATTTGGTGATTTTTGATGGCTTTTGGTGATTTTTTTACAAGCCTTTTGGTGAATTTGCTCTGTTGGGACCCGGCAACGCTGATATTAAATCAGTTGGAAGTCGGCGGGACGAGGGAGAGATGAATCAGAAAGGAAGGAGGAAAGGGAGAAGGAGAAGGAGAAGATTGGAAAATAATGGAGATAAGAGAAATAAGACGAGAGAACAGTACGATGTTGAAAAGTGATGAGGACCATTATCTGAACGTCGTATGATTTATCATTTTATTATTATTATCAACATATGTACATATGTGTGTGTGTGTGTGTGTTTCTTTTTTTTTTTTTGGGGGGGGGGGGATCAGAAAGCCCCGTTTTAACAGAGCTTTTCAAATTATAATTACCACCTTAACGTACGAGTAGCATCCGGATTTTTTTTTTAATGGTTCGTTTGTTTGTTTGTTTGTTTTTGTTATTGTTGTTTTGTACCCTTGTTATTGTTGTTTTATACCCCGCCTGTTGAAATCGTCCCCGCAAAATGTTTTTCGGACGTTGTCGCAAAACTTTTTCCAAAGAGTGATAGAGTTATGGACTCGGAGAACGAATGATAACTAAACGCGTAGTCCTGAAAAAGTCTCGCGCGGAAGAAGAAAAATTGGAGAGAAGACAAAAAGTTGTGATCATGAAAGGGGAGAAAAGAACTGAGAAAGTAGTCTCTGTTTAAAAATAGTAAAGTGGTGAAGTGGTCCTGAAAAGATCATAGGGATGTTAGGAAAGCAGGAAATAGAAGGAGAGAGGACAGAGGTAATTCGAGGAGAAGTTAGATTGTGCCTATAAATAGGATAAGAAAAAGATGTGGAGACTCGTGAAAATAACTGAACAATGTAGATCTGTAGGGATCTATACTAGTAAAATTCTTAAACTTCGTTGCCCATGGGCGGAATGAATGACGTACGAACTTGACCAGAAAACATTATACTTCCAGCACATCGTGGCGAAGACATGAAAAAGAAGAACATTTTTCAGAAAATAAAACTCAACAAAAACATTTATTAACTATATACGAACATTAATGTCTGAAATGTTTAAACAGTTTTGTCCGACAGTGGCTTATTCAAGCGTACCTTCAAAGCGGCTTTGCACTGTAAAAACATCGGTGTTAGATTTAACACCACGGGTGTTAAATCTAACACCGATCAAACTTCAATAAAGGACCACACCCACAGGTGTTAAAAATGCACTGTGATGGTGTTGAAAAGTGTTCCCCTGACACTTCGTGGTGTTAATTTGACACTGTACCTGGTGTTATTTTGACACTGTACTGGTGTTAATTCAAAAATGACACCACATGGTGTTGATTTGATATTTCTTGGTGTTGATATCAATGGTTTAACACCCGTCCAGCTTCAATAAGAGACCACACCAGCTGGTGTTACTTTGGTGTAAATTTATTTTCACATTTTTTCAAAAATCGAGTATTTTAATGTAAAATTCTTGATCGTCTTGTTTAAATTAAAAATCAACAAGAAGTGCAGTTACTAAGAAACTCTTCAAAAAAAAAAACAGTGTAAAATTTGGAAATGACACCCGTTGGTGTTAATTTAACACCATAAATGAGCACCGAAAATTTAACGCCAGCTCGGTGTTCACTATTTAACA
The DNA here is from genome assembly GCF_964275005.1 of Diadema setosum. Taxonomy (NCBI): domain Eukaryota; kingdom Metazoa; phylum Echinodermata; class Echinoidea; order Diadematoida; family Diadematidae; genus Diadema; species Diadema setosum. The sequence goes on along the minus strand of NC_092698.1, from coordinate 24,952,930 downwards.
CCGGACTTTTTGCAGTGTGTAAAGTCTGAAAACACGGGTGAAAATGTCAATTTTCAAGTCTGTAGCTGTACTATAGCATTGAGGACAGCCCTTTTAGCAGTTTAGGTTACGTCTTGAGGGACACATTATTGACGAAGGTAAGAAAAGCTTGTCAAAGATCCACAGTGATCGGTCTGGAGCCGTCTCCAGTCCGGATCTCCAGTCAGCTTCCGGATGGAGGGTAAAGTCGCACGCTGACGAAGTCACGTAGATGGGTGCCGTTCATATCCATGATTACGTGCATTTCGGCGCAGCCCTCGCAGTTGAAGAAGGATGACGGGTGGACCAACGTCTTGATAGAATGCCAACAGTATGTAGCAAACGTTAGTTGCTTTTATCTAAGGTCAACTGTAGAGACATTAGCAGGGGCGGATCCAGGAATTCCGCAAAGGGGAGGCGCCTTTGCAAAGTAAAGGGGCGCACGCACCCCCATTTTTTAGATTTTTATTTCTTTTGTTTTAACCAAAAATGAAGAGGGGCGAGCACCCTGTGCGCCCCCCTGGATCCACCATTGCATTAGAGAAATCTAGATATTCGCGACCCAAACGTACAAACACACACACACACACACACACACACACCCTTACACAAACTGTTCTGCGCGTGCGCAAAATTGCTTGACATTGTTATCACGTCGTCTGAGTTTTCACAGTCGGTTCTTGGCCATTTTTAACGTCCACTCAAATTCACGTCGCAGAAAGCTACTTGATGCAATGCTCATTATTTTGGAGCGCCAAAATGTGGGGGAGCTGTGGTATAGTGGATAAGACTCCCGACTCCCGATCGGAGGACCCGAGTTCGAATCCCGCCCAGTGCTTACGTCCTTGGACAAGATGTTTTTACCCACTATGTCCCTCTCGACCCAGGTGTATAAATGGGTACCTGGCAATGCTAGGGTAATAATAATAGCAGGGCCCTCTGGTAGAACAGTGGCAACACTGAAGAGGCTACCCTGGGTAAATAAGACCTTATTATTATTATTATTATTATTATTATTATTATTATTATTATTATTATTATTATTATTATTATTACACATTGTACAGGTTGCGTCCTCGCGTAATCTAAAAGCTACTTTGCAACACAATGTACGTAGATAGGAGAACGGCATTTGAATTGCACGTGAGGATAAGGTTACTCCCATATCCATAATAGGACATTATACTGTTGTCATTTACTAGACTTATTGTACATTATTGATATACAATTTAGATGATTACGTTGATTAGGGTATTGAAATAAAAAGGAAGCTAAAGCAATTCAAAACAACAATGTTTGCATCAGAAAGATGCTTATAGGCCCATATACTTATTTTACTACTTTTAATTTTAGTTTCGTAAACTCAACTGTACTTCATGAGGGAGTCCTGCTCAATTGGTCTCAGCAGTAGCATTAGGGGTGATGGGGACCAGAGTATCCTCCGTCGTTGAATCCTCTGGAGCTCAGTGCAGGCGTAGAAGTGCATAAGTACGGTAGTCCACTTGCATAGTCTGCTGGCATTTAAAGAGGAATGAATTCAAATGTACGCGTGGATAAAGTAAATGAAGCATTATTAGTATAGAACACGTTAGTGAAATGATTTTGAGGAATTTTGCATGACGATGAATCGAATTGCAACATCAGTTTCTATTTTCAAATTGTACGAGTGTGTTAAAGACTGCAGAGATACAAAGAATTGGCATTTCACTGAAGTTATCGTCAGGTGTACTTTGGATAATCTGTTTGACCCGCTTCCATCCAAGATTTCTGATTTTGGCTCAAATCAGCCCAGTGTTCTAGTTTGAGTGTGATTACCACGCGATAACAGACCGATTAGTTGGACTGCCAGTGTCCTGCGATTGTCGGGTCGGAAGCAGTGTGTTGGGTCAGTGACAAATCACACTCTAATCACAATCAGATGAACAGATGGCAGATATCGGGCGGCTACGCACCCGATCCCATTACCCCGATCAATGTCAGATCTTTGTTGAATTTACTAGAAATCAGGGCCCCCTAATTGCTATTGTCGATCGGCTGAGATTTCATCGGAACTCATCGGAGCGCCGAAATTTTGGCATTCCGAGGATCGGATGAGCCTCCGATGGCCAGTGGAATGGAGCCTTTAAAAAAAGGATGGTACAGTATTGGTCGAGATGAGAATTGGGCTTTTAACTTTTTTTTTTCTTTTTTTTCGTGAGATACAAAAAAAAAAAACAAAAAAAAAACACTTATGGAATAGTACAGAACATACCGTTTTAAGAGGGATTCAAAGTTTATTTGATGAAAATCGGGTTTTGAATGACTGAACTGGATATCTCAGCCATCTCAAACACCAATTTTCACCAAATAAACGTTGAATTCCTCATGGAATTACATGCTCTTTCATATTTCATAAGAGGTTTGTCATTATCTAACAAAAAAAAAAAAAAAATGTTAGAAACCAGAAGTTAGGTCTCAACCAAAACTACAACGTGTATAATACGCCCTTTTCCGCATCCCTTTTCCGCAAAGAGTATTGGTTAAACGCATTCCCCTCGCCCCGCCCCGCCCCTTCCCGCCCCCACCATCGCCGCCGCCCTCTATCCGCAATCAGTGAGCAGGCAGGACGTGAACAGAACAGATGATGATGGCACTCGCAAAAGTTTTACTAATCGCAGCACTTGGGGCTGTACTTGTAGGATACGTGTTTAGAGAAAGATTTGATCCAGGTAAGCACAGGGGTACCTTGCCCATCTAGCTAACTTTCCTCATCTTGTTACAGATCTTGGAACGAATTTCTCGTTGATTACGCACCTAGTCCCACATGTGCAAAGTTGTGTTGGAACTTTCAGTTGCAAAGATTGACTTGGTAAAATAAGGTCTAAGGAGCTTTACCGCGGGGAGCTGAAACGAGGCCGTGCAAGTTCGACGGCGATATTTTTGCACTGAAACTTTGAATCGAAAAGGGAACAACCGCATTTGATAGTGCTTGATTTTCTCAATCACGTAGGTCAAATTCTTAACATGAATTTCAGTGTTATACCAAATATTCTTATCATTCAAGCAAATAAACATTAGGCGGTCGATGAGTAGTAGGTCCAACCATGCTTAAACTGTTAAACCCGTACGCCAATAATAGTCATGTGGCCCAAACATGTGTAAATAGAACTATACACAGCCCAGTCGCTGTATAAATAGCAACAGGGCTGTACCGGCACGGCCCACAACACAAAGAGAGCTCAGCAATCGCTTTACGATCGCTTATGAGTTTTGATACTTGACATCATTTTTTTGTCACCTCAAACTCATTAAATGTAAAATTTAATCTTCAGTAATGACACTGCATAGTTATGTTATCGATATTGACAAACACATTTCACAACTTACTGAAAATGAAGATTAGTCTATATGCAGCCGTGCGAACTGTACATATGATAATCGGGAGTTCACGCGATCTAAATGCACTTTTAAAGGTTTTAGGGGGGCTGAATTATTTTAGGCTTCTAACTTCAGCACAGCCATATCCTATGTTATGTAATTTACCTTTGCTAAAATTGAAAAAAAAATGTAAGTGATATGTATCAAAGTAATTTGAAATTTAGGTGATGTTAGAGTTTAATAGGGGTAGTATAGGGTTAGGGTTAGGTTAAGGGCTGTGCTGAAGTTAGAAGCCTAAAGTTATTTAGCCCCCTAAGACCCAGGATAGCCATAAATTATTGTTTGTACCGGTAAATAGATCTATTTGAGTTTACAAAGATTTACAATAATTTTATGATGTTTCAGTGCACTGAGAATGGAACTCTGTAATATTAGAAGTAACATGTGATGGACCAGTGTTCCATACTTTCGTGAGGATAAAGTAAAGTAATCAAATATTGGAGTCTTTTAATGCACCTTATCTGTCACGCAGTGGCACTCCTGGTGCAGAAAGGTGAGATGACCTCTCACATTGCGTCATTCAGAAAAAGAGCCACAATAGAAAGAAAGCACACAGTTATTTGAACAAAAGAGTTTTGAGTTCTTTCTTGAACAGAGGGAATGAGGTCTCCATTCTCACTTTCAAAGGCAATTAGTTCTGGAGAGAAGAGCCAGACTGGGTGAAAGTTAAAGCTCTGTTGCCCCATGAATGATGGGTGCAGGGAACTTGAAGGGTATGAGTAGTGGATGCATGGAGAAATCTAGTTGGTTTGTACTTATGGAATATTAGTTCATGAAGGTAGCTCGGTGCTGTGCCATGTAAAGAATGGAAAACCAGGTTCAAGACCTTGTAGAGAATTCGCTTGTCAGCCGGAAGCCAGTATGATTTATGGAGGACATGAGAGATGTGTGAAGTCTGTGAAATTCCAGAAAAGTGATACAATATGAGATACATTGTATTGGAACTGCCACTCCCTCTCCTGCTAGGCCATCTAGGTCTGTTGTTTTTTGTTGTACTTTTTTTTTTACACTTGTTGAGGATTTGATTTATTTCTTGGCAATTTACTTACCTTTTATTGTCTTCCCACAGTGAAAACATGTTATGTGGCATAGGCAAACATGATCGAGAGAGAGAGAGAGAGAGAGAGAGAGAGAGAGAGGGAGAGGGGGGGGGGGGGAAGAGAACAGATGATGTGAAAGGGACAATAAGTAGACAGAATCTAACCGATTATTGCTGAACCCAGAGCAAGTTTTTTCATTTCGTGGTCATTGTTATCACAGGTTGTTTTTTTATTTCTTTTAGTTCAAGATATTTATTTTGTGCAGACTTGATGGAGCCAGCATTACTGTAAAACACAATATTTTTGCGGCATGAAATTTTCATGAATTGTCATTTGTGTTTTGATTTCGCGAATCTTTGCTCTCGCGAAATTCCCGAAATCCCCGAAATTTCCTTGTTTTACAGTATATTATGTTGGAAGACCTTTGCAAAACTCAGAAGAACATTCCTGAGAATACAATGAAATTGACACGGTGATTCTCATGTACTCTGACTCCCAGACACACACACAGAAGTGCACATTTTGCAAAATTCTGCAAGCCCTCGTATGATGTTAATGTTCAGTAGTACGTACAAGTGGTAATTGTAAGCTTACCCTTTGATGTGCAAGGAAAACACTTGTATGTTTTGAGCCTAAGTGAAAAACAATCAATTTCGTTTGACAGAGAGCATCAGAGGCAAGCGAGTGATTGTCACAGGAGCAAGCACAGGGATTGGTGAGCAGCTGGCCTACTGGTACTCCAGACTTGGTGCCAGAGTCCTCGTCACTGCCAGGAGAGAGGCTGTCCTGCAGCAGGTACAGTGTACTTGAATGATTTCATTTCAAAGGCTCTGAATACCTCTGAGTTGCACTTTTGGGAACACTTGTGTGTGGGTGCACAGACAACCCCAGTATAATTAAGTACTTGGGACTGTGGTTTTTTTTTTTTTGTGTGTGTGTGTGTAAAAATTTTGTAAAATGAAATAGCTGAGTAAATATAGTACATATAGAAGATAATTTGAGACCTGAATTTTTACTTTACTTTACTAAAATTTATTGTAACTGAGTTCATTATAATGGGAGTGCACTGTAGAATCAACAAACTTGTCATTATTGCATTTCTCATGATTTTAAAGATGATAATGATGATTGTGATTATTTCTTTGGAATAATTATTAACCTATTTATTTTATCAGTATCTTTACAGGAATATTAGTTTTGTGCCTGTGTGCTGATTGGAAGGTGAAAGCTAACATATTTACACACCATTTGAAAATTATGTTTGAACCAGTGTAGAAGTCATCAAACAACTATCATCGTCTGATTAAATAAGACTGTATGTGTACACACTGTATGGACTGCTGTTTAAGCAGAAAGATATCGTCCAAGATAATTTTTTAAGATCTAGCATTCCACTGAAAGAAACAAGGAAGTAAGAAAATCGATAAAAAACCCCACCAAGATATATGATAGCTGTTTACATGGCCAAAAAAGTTATTTACTTCAATCGTTTAGAACCATGCAGTAGAAAAGCCATTAATTGATAGAAAATCTTGAGTGCTGGTACCTTTACAAGTCAAATGTCAAATTTGTCAAAATTGTCAAATCAGCGAGTTGCAGTGTCATTAAGAAACAAACAAACAAACAAACAAACAAAAAAGTGTCTATGCTTAACTTCATAAATCTTTCTTTCAACAGTACCTCAGTCAAAGTTAAGTCACAATACTGGTTAGCAATACATCCATCACCTTTTCCAGCTAATGCTTTGCCTCTGGACAGTTGCTAAATCCCGATTTGTGTCCTCCTGCAACCAGGTTGTGGCAAAATGCAAGGAGCTTGGGGCCCAGGAAGCTTTCTACATCCCTCTGGACATGGCGCGTTTCGAGGATACCAACACCCTCATCCAGGAAGCGGAGAGACGGTTCGGTGGTCTCGACTACCTCGTGCTCAACCACATATATTCCAACTACATCCATCTCTGGGACGAGACAAAGTTTGATCAGCTGCAGAAGGTCATGGACGTCAACTTTCGCGCTTACGTGGCACTGGCCACCTATGCCACCCCGATGCTGGCCAAGAGCAGTGGAAGCATTGGTGTGGTGTCTTCTGTGGCAGGTGTGTTCTTCTTCTTTTTCTTCTTTTCTGTCTTATTCTTCCTCCTCCTACAATACTGCTAAGCACCTCCTTGGGGTATACTCACACAACTGATGGAAGACTGTCATTAACCCGTCGAAGATGAGTCCTGAATATACTTGGGCAGGTGTCTATGGGAAATGCATGTTGTAGCAATATCAGCCCGTCCTCGGTGGGTTAATGAACACAGTCGTGTTGTTCGTAACATATATTGTTTCAGGTCATTAGGACCATTTTTAAAATGTCTGGCTTGTGATTAAAGAACTAGTTGCCAAAGTTAACATCTCTTCTTCTGTCTTGGAAGATGTTCACTGATGATGAGGTGATGTCACTCTGAGGCAAGGAGTTCCACCAACATTTGGTGTCTGGGAAATGTGTCCCCCTTAGTTCAGTTCTGAAAGTAGACTTGCAAATGTTTTCTATCTGATGTATAATTGTCACCTTTTTTTTCCAAGAGATAACTTGCATAATGAAGCATGTGATTCTCATAACCAGTATTTTCATACTTGCATCCCATCCCTGTAAATGTATTTCATAATTCAAAAACCAAATCATGGAGACTTTCTGTTCCCCTCTGAGAGTTATTCATGCTTAAGAAAGAAGTCACAGTCTACCTGCTCTACAAAACTGAACAAATTTGTGTTTTCTTTCCTCACCTTCGATCACGAACATATTATTATATGTGGTAAACTGTACACTACAATGCATTTAACCGTGTAATGTCATACAAAGCAGTGTTTTATGTATTTTTGGTAATCAAGCATTTCCAGTGAATCTTTGTGATAATTGTGGTTGAGAAGAAGCAGGCATCATGACAGTCCCAATAAATTTGTGACAAATATGCAGTGCTGTTTTAAATTCTCCTACTTTAGGGCAAATACCAACTCCATTTCTTCCGCCATACTGCGCTAGCAAGTTTGCCCTCCATGGATTCTTTGGATCGCTACGGCATGACTTTGCCTACCAGGGCTACGACATATCAATCACGGAACACATCATAGGTGAGTGGTACAGCTTTGTAGATAACACAGAAATAAAAGACTGTGCATCACAAAACCAACAAGAAGTGGCATGCCCTGATTTTGTGTGAGGTCTCAAAATAGGTGAAATGGGTCAACAAGTCAATCTTCTGTTTTTTGTATTTTCTGAAAAAAGGAATTCTCTTATGTAATTCTGAAGTTTGGGTATATGAAATAAATGGGAAATTGTATTTTTAGTGGTTTTTGCAGAACAGTGTGATTAGGTATGTCTTAGAGGACCATTTTCATTTCAGAAAAGCCCTTTACAACCTTTTCACTTTCATTAAAGTACTTTAAAGTTGGTATCAGTCATGAATAGAATGTGCTCACAGAGTTCGGCAAATTTCAGCTTAATCTGATTACATGTAATTTCTTCATTGTGGTTATCACAGAGTTTTACATCCTTTTTTTTTTTGGTCTCATTTATTGCACAGAGCACTATAGATACTAAATTTTAAAGCCTCTTTCCTCATTAAACACTTATCCCAAGGTGTTTACTTTCTTTCCATTATTTAGACAGGATAGGAAGGTACATTTGTATTGAGTTATACATCATTTTAAAGCTAAGAGTCTGCTATTTTAGATCTGCTCTTAACTAGAAATCCATGTCTGGTGACTTTTTGTTGGTTTTGTGTTGCAGAGTCACAAATATATTTCATCCCTACCTGCACTGTGCAATGTTTAAAATGTTATGTACTGATGGACGGATTTCACCTGCTAACAAACGTGATGAAGTCAATTGCTCTCAGTAAGAGGTTTGTTGTCAGATCATTGTGTGTACAAATGTATGTGAGTAGCAGAATACTCACATGCTTTGTAAGAAGCATGTCTCTTCTTTATACCTGAATTGTGATGCAGAGTTTGCAGGAGCAAATGTAGATATTTATGATTCATCATTGTTTGTACAACAGCAATGACAACAATGATGAGGATGATGACAATAACAGCAACGACAACAAATCGTAAGATGTTAAGTGAATAGCAGTAGGTGTCGTGTGAATTTTGTTATGGCTTTTCCACTTTGATGATCGGACAAACCATTGGTCACCCAAGTGGCAGCACCAAAGTGATAAAGTAATCTCCCCACCAAACATTTTTTTTCTTTTCAAATTCAGGGAGCATCAACACGACCAATGCAGTGAAGTTCTCCAAGGCAGCCTTCCGTTCTGAGTTGTTTGACACGTCGGCGGCGGACACGGCGTACCGCATCATGGAAGGGACCACCCTGCGGGAGCGCAAGGTGTTCTTTCCGCAGTACACCCGCATCACCATGCTGCGCGACTTCTTCCCTTCGCTGCTAGATTCGGTAGTGAGGAGCGCAGTCCAGGAGGGTGCTGTCGAGAAGCTTAAAGCGCCCCCCAAGTAAAAGTTTGTGACTTCTTTTAATGCACCAAGGGGACGTGCGGGTGTGGTTTCTGAATTTAAATGTGTCCAGTTCAGTATGTATACACCTATATGAGTAAGATTTGAATGAATATTGGAAAGTCTGATTAGTGTGCAATCATGAATTTTGAATTTGTGCAGTCATTTCAATGATTCTGTAGCAGCCAAGTGGAACTTGGTTTGGTGCTGAGAACAGATTCATTTTCCTATCAGGTACTAATGCTTTTGGTACTAAACTTTGATTGTCATTGGTTTTCATGCGTCAGGTAAACCTATGTGAGGATAAAGAGGGTGTGTGATGCCTTGAAAATATTATACAACATCTGCATGGCATTATTAAGTAATTTCTCAGGAATCTTTTAGAGATGTATTTCCTGTAGGATTAAAAACTCTCTGAGGTCATTGTGCAGAGTACTGCTTCAGTGTGATTATGCAGACAGCATCATTCAAAATGACCACTTTGATGGTCAGAGGGAAAAGTTGACCCAAAGTGAAATGTTGTTGTGCACAGGCAAACTCTGAGCACAGGTGAAGCAAAGGGTCATACCGTGTTTGTTTGATTTATTGTGAATCTTTGATTTGCTGCCTTATCCAGTAATGCAGTGCAGTAAATAATTGCCTTATGTTGGGGGAAAAAATTCCATAAGGAGATTGAAAGCTATTGGTCTTCCGCAGTAACTGCCAACACTCATATGAAAATTTGATAATGCCTTCATTGTAGGCTACATTTCTTGCGGTGCATTCTGTGGTAGCTATCACATTAAGATCAAATGATAAACATAAGAGCATTATTTTCACATGAAATGTGAACCTCTTGTGTACAGTCCACACTGCTCTGATAGTGATCTTGCACCGAAAAAGAGTCGATTTTGAGACGAGTCCATCTGCCAATCAAATGCCAACATTCCAGAGACCGGGTATTCAACATGCTTGGAACTCAGCTACAGTTATTCTGTGCCTTGTCTAGTGTTTGTGTGTCTTTATAGAGCCATGCTTTCTTCCAGCAGTACATTGGGTATCCTGGCATGCATGGACCTAGATGGACATCATGGCTATACCGACTTTCTTGCTGTTTTCCTGAGTATGTTAGACACTTGTTAAATTTTCTGGTGGGCTTTGACTGTTTTGTGACAAGTTGTGCATAGAGTTTAGTCCAAGTGAATTCAGTCTTTGTCCCTTATGATGGCTCCATTATGTATGTTGTAGAATTTGACACATCCTTTAGAAGATCTGAAGTTGAATACTAGACAATCATGTGTGCAGAGATTTTGTATGATTTGTTTGGAGTGTGCTTCATAATGGTTATGGAGTGAATATTCTCATATTTTACAACCATCCATGCAATAATATACTGATACAGTACTATCAAGTGCAAAGTGAACATTGATGTAATGTGGGTCACTGCTATCATGTCTTTTACATAATTTGAGATACCTTATATTTGTGGAAAAAACAAACAAACACACACATTATCTTCAGGCTTCTTGTTTACTGATAATGTTATACATACTGGCCCAGGGCTGCACACTAATCCATTTTTTTTTCTGCTGGTCCAACCTGTCTGTCAGACTAGTAGGTACCTTTTTTTTCCATGTTTTACTGGTCAATTCCTGAAAAAGTTACTGGTCAGGGACGATTGGACCAGTGCCAGTGTGCAGCCTTTAATACTCACATAGTTATTTTTAAGATGGCAAATGACAAAGGTTTTGGTTTGTTCGTTTTGTGAAGAACATGTCTACTAACACACGCTGTTATAGGTGCATCCTTTTTTTTTTTCTTTTGAAATGATTATGGGAAAAGCTTGAAGTTTTGTGTTGCCTTTTTTTTGTCTAAAAATTTCACCATCAAGCTATGCATTAGTTGTAATCATTTTAGCACGTACATTATATGATAACCCCATTTACAAGTGTGTGGACTTATTTTATGCAACACCAAGGGATAATGCAGTAGTGCCTTTTATCAGGCTGCCACAGAACTAATAGCCTTAGGTCCTTTCAAAAGGACTAGGCAAATAAAGTACAATGTATAAAGTGTCATGCATGTGGGCATATCAATTGCTCCCAGGTGACTTGAACCACAGACTTCATGATTGAGAGTTCATTGTATCAACCATTGGGCCACAATGGCTCCTCCATAGAGTGCCTTACCTGGGGCATGTCTGTTTGCTTCCAGGGGATTTGAACCAGGGACCACATGATTGATAGTCTGTGGTCCTATCCTTTGAGCCTCCATGGCTTCTTCAGTTCTCAGTGAAATTTCTCTTTTGAGAGGGTACTTCCAAGAGTCAAGATTTCGGCATCATGTTGTTCAGCTTCCAGTTTTTGTATGTTACAATGTACTACTATAGAATGGGTAGCGAGAATCCTGCGATCTCATTGGTCGAGAGCTATGTGTTGATTTGTTCTGGCCACACGCTGAGTCATAGTGGTAAACATGTTATCTTGCACTTGTAGCAAGAGTATACGCGCTTGTAACAAAGGTTTGCGCACTAAGCAAGCATTCACGCACTCAGTACGAGACGCCTATTGGCTAAAACAATCATGCATCAAATTTAAAGGATGCATGGTTCTGAAGAAAAACCATGCGTCCAGTAAAAACTGATGCATGGTTTTTCGGGCTCTTGTCTATGGCAAGCCAAAAGGAAATGCACCCAGTAAATTTGTCATCGGGTATCAACACGATAGAAAAAGGGGTTTTTGGCATGAAAATTACCCATTCTATAAAACAGATGACACACATGTCTTTTCGTGCATCAGTCGGAATATAGTGTGCATGCAGTAACTATGGAATTTAGCCTAAACCCACTCGGCTTCGCCTCGTGGGTTAAGCATTCCATAGTTACCTTATGCACACAATTCCAACTGACGCACTCAGACCTGTGCGTCATTTGTATACTGTTCCATGTGGCACACACTATCAAGTGAATATGGATCCAGTGTGAAGATATGTGACATGGATGCTCAGTTATGTGGACACAGTGTTCAGGAAGCTCAGCTTTTGTAAGTAATATTATTATTATTTTTTATTTTTTTTGCTATTTGCGTGTCATTTAAAGATCACAAACATAATCTTGCAATCTTCTCTCATTATGCTCGAGTGGAAATGATTCAATGACACAATTTGCGTGTGACAGATGTAACGAGTATTAGATTCATTTTAGATGATAATAATGTGGAATTGACATGATGACTCTATGTTGCATTATCCACAAGCTACTACTGGGTGTGAATGGAGTGTTTGAGTCTCAGTGTGCAATACCAGGTTGTGCATGTGGACAAGAGTACGAAGTAATTATATAATGTTGGATGCACTTGAGTGGTATATCAGATATATTGCATTCATCAACATGAATATTGCATGAGTCGAAGACGAGTGCAATATTCATGTTGATGACTGCAATATATCTGATACACCACGAAAGAAATCCAATATTATTATTGTTATACATACAACCCACTTTCCACGACATCACATTCAATTTCCCCCCCCCCCCCAAAAAAAAAAAAAAAAAAAATGAAAAAGAGTTTCACTCACCGTTATCCAATAGACTACACAGACGTGTATCTACGCGCAGTACAGTACAGAGCATATCAGCGAGCGACTGCCGCAGACAGCACAGACGATTTACGTGTACTCCTATGGCATTTCTCAACCTCATCGCGCAATGCCACTGCACTTTCTTTGCAAGCGATACTGCGCATGCGTATAAAGAAACATTTGAGTGCGATATTGACAGCAGAGTACAAAATTGGAAACAATATTGTACTCTTTTTCTCCATTGATACGGGTAAAGTAAAATGCATAGGACAGGTATTATGCTAACAATGATTGCATGACATTAAGCAAACCCCTTGCAGGAATATTGATACATGGTTTTATTGTATCGAAAAAGTGGCTTGTATGTATAATAATTATCATTAATGTCTTATTAGTCTTTGATCCTTTGCACTATAAATGTGTTTGTTGTCTCCAATGAAGAAATTGCAGAATGTGATCGAAAATAGCATTAAGGAGATAACAAATTATATATACAGTACATTATAAACATACAAGGCTGGATATTTTAGCGGTGGCCTTTAGGAACCACCAGAAATAGATGTCGGGCAACCACTTTAAAAGAAATTATGTTTTGGTTGCCCTATTGGCCACCAATTTTTTTTTTTTTTTTTTTTTTTAGTGTGTATATTGCATCTATGTGTTTTTCTTTTCAAGAAAGAGGAAAATTAATTCTTGCCTTAGTGCCTGATAACTGCATGTATTTCTGCTGGCTGCTGTGACCAGGGTTGCAAGTTCACTGCCAGTTTTTATGGCAAACTCAGTCTATTTCATGGCCAAATTTGGCCAAACTATTTTTCTTCCAGCCAAATTTCATGGCCAAATTTTATCTAGCCAATAAAAAAAAAAAAGAGGTTCAACATACCCCCTTGTTGAATATGATCATTTCATGGATGTGTGGTGTCATAGAAAAACGTGCTTGTACATGTTCCTCCATTCAATAGTGAATATGTTAGACTCCAGATAGTGAACTCATTTACAGTATGTGGCATTTGAAGCCCTTTATCATACCTGCTAATTTTCACCTAATTATAAAGTTTAATTTTCATTTCGATGTTTTATGAATTTATTTCATTTGTAACTTTTTTTTTTTTTACTTACATGTACTTTTTAGTTGCACTTCATGGTAATCGAAGCACCTTATCATACCTGCTAATTATCACATTAGGAATGTGACAATTGGCATGCGACAAATGTGACAAAATGTGTGATTTTTTGGTAAAACTACAATTGTAACTGTCATTGCAGGGCCACCAAACAGTAAAATTCTGTTTAGCCTTTTTACATGTACACATATACATGTATGTGTAATGCATATGTGTATTCATTTTTTTTTTCTTAGCCTGAAGAATGTGTTCTAGATTGTGATAACTTAATCAGGGTATTTGAACTTTTACAAAGGAAGATTATCATAATATTTTGGTAGATTCTATAGTCTTACCTCATGATATACAGTAATAATGTTGACTACAAAAATTAACATGTTTATGGTGTGAATTTATGTGATTTTGTGATGACGTGTGCTGCCGTGAAATAAATGAAAATCTGATGAAGATTTTAACAGTATTTCCTTGTTGCGTACACCACTGTTGTCCATGTGCTCTTCTGTGGTGAATAGGTATGTCCGTGTCATGTAGCCCTACCAGATTGACCCTTATCCCACTGGGTTTTTTGAGGGACTTGAAACCACTCGGGTTGGCCCCCACCCCCCCCCCCCCCCCCCACCCCTTCCCCCAATCTCGGTCTCGGATCGCGCGATCCTCGCGAAAATTTGCACTAATGTAAAGGCCAATGTAATCTACAAGACTGTATAGTTAGATTTTTCAAATTTTAATTTATGTATCTTATATTAATTAATTTATGCTAATTTATGTAAAAAATATATATATTTTTGCCTATAAATAAAAAAAATGAAGCTCCAAGACTTCTAATTTTTGGTAAACATATTCTTTTCAATATCCTCAACAATAATATTGAAGCAAAAATTCGGCTTCATAATCATTTCTAATGTATGTTATTGTTTATTGAATTTCTTATGTATTTCTTTGTTGTTTTTTACTTTTTGTTTTTTTTTCGTCAAAATTTGTCGCAGAAACTTTTAAAACTATAATCAGGCTAAAATAAATCATTATCAGCCATTGAAAGTAAAAGTATTTATTTTTATATGAATTAATTGCAAAAACACAATTTACATTGGATTTGTACACAAAATCACGTTTTTGAGCAATTTTGGAGTCGACAAATTTTTTTTCAAAGGGGCGTGGTTTCAAAACGGTATGCCCGGGAGCGACAAATTTGGTCTCAGAAGTTGCGCGATACTTGAAAAAAAAAAGTCATAAGATGTCGCGGCGAGAGCATCACACGTTGCGGAATAATCGCGCGAAACGTCGAGGGGGGGGGGGGGGGGGCAAAATGGCCCCCGGTGGGAATACTAGTACTGTAAAACGAGGAATGTTCGTGTGCATTTTAATTTTGCGAATTTCGCGAGCGCGAAGATTCGCGAAATTAAAATGCACGCGAAAGTTCCTTTCTACACTATCCATTATGCATTGAATGCCAGTGGCAGTTCGCGAAAATTTCATGCCGCAAAACAGGCCGTCGGCTCCAATCAGCGAAAAATTCATGCCGCGAATATATCATGTTTTACAGAAGATAAAGCCTCCTAGATGTAGCCTCATTCATAGTCATACCCACTAACGTACAGGCCACAAGTTTCCCAATTTTCCAGATAAGCAATAACTGCAAGCATTAAGTGTTATCAGTTTTGTTAATCTCTGCCGCTTCAGGCACACTCATTTCTATGCAGAGCACAGCACAGAAGAAATAGTAGTATGCATAGCATTTTTTTTCCCTCTCTCTCTGTACCCGAAATTCTAATTATATCCCTACTGCTGTGACGTATGATGTTAAAAAGGCCAAAAACCAAGCCAGCGTAAACCCAATCGAAGTTTTATCACCCGACATGCGTTACCATACCAACCCAAGTGAATCTCTTGATTACAATGCACCTAGTATCTTAAAATTGATCTTGAATAAATCGGTCTGGATATACATCAGTATGGCCTGTATGGGCATGTACTAATGGGTTTTCTCAACCCGACGGGATAATTATGTAAATATCACACGAAGTGAGTATGGACGGGAGTATAGCGGCAGGGGCAGCGAGTCTGCGTTAGATCTTTGAAAGCGTGACAAATGCATGCTGACATAATTTATGTGTAATTGATATCGAACACGTCAGAAATAAGACCAACACTGTCCCTTTAACACTTTGCAGTCCTTCCAGATATATTCCACAAAGTACATACTAGAAGATGAAACAGAAACAGAACAAAACAAAACAAAAACAAAGAACAAATCAATCGCCTGCTTCTCAGCGAAAGCAAGCACATCGCTCGGTCCTGTGTTATCGCTTCAGTATTGGGCAGTTTGTGAAGCTTCTTTGAAAGTGAACTTTTATAATGATATACCGAGTCATATGCCTTTTGAAACAGTGTATACGGGCCTATTGATTACCGGGTACATTATTCGGCCATGCAGATCTGGCTGCTAACTTCTATACTTTTTTAGATTCCCGCCTTCAGAATGCTTTTCTGTTTTTTTTTTTTGTTTTGTTTGTGTTCTTGTTTCATTTTGTTTTCTTTTTGTCTCGTTTTGTTGATTATTGCTACTTTTTTTTTTTTTTTTTTTTTTTCTTTTGCTCTGCAGGTGTTGATCAGTTGCCCTGGCCCTGGTAACGGTCATGACGAGTAGCATTCAATCTGTACCTGAATCTATGGTCATTATTCGTCTTAGGAATACGAAATGTGTCAAGTAGTCTTCTATTACAGTGACACAGAGAGCTTTTACTTACTGTAAGTGGTCAATTCAGGTGAAACTAGAGCCACCTCAGGCCACATAAATGTCTCTACACATTTATTTTTCGTTCTTTTCCCTGTCCGTTTTCAAGCAGGAGCAAAGGTTAGACTTTGAAAATCTGCTATAGTTGGCCCTTCAAAATGTTACAACCTGTATAAAAAATATTATGTATAACGAGATCCCACATGGAGAGTACGTGTCATGCTTACAGACATTACGCAAAATCAACTTCCAGAAGGACGAGAAGGACGTTAATGGTGTAATTATCGGCCTTTTGTTGACTCGAATGTGGGCCACGAGATAGGGAGTATGATTCCAGAGATGTAACCTTGTGACTGCGAATTGCATGCTGTACAATACATGTATACGTGTACCCAATGATCGTATCTATTGAAGTCACATCGCTCTAGTTTCTCTTCGAGACTCACCACCGGGGGCGGGGGGGGGGGGGGGAACCTAATCAATCATCACTCACCGGTCCATGCGAGACATCTCTATTGTGTTTTGTTCAGGCCTTTTCATTGCCCAGACTTGCATAGACTCTGCCCACCTGCCCACGGTTGATAAGTCGGAGAACTTTTGGTCATATCATTTGAAAGGGAATCATATTTTTCTATGTAATTTATCACGTCACTGTCCGTGTCATTCACGGAACACATGACTTCATTCTCTGATCAGAGATCTGATCTGTACAAACATCGTTATTGAAACTATTGCAAATATATCTTCCTTTGATAGGAGTCCTATACCCAATTTATTCTAGTACTGGACTATTTTAGACCTCAAGAGAGTCGTTTCCAGGCAAGGACACGAGAGCCATTTTACATATACAATGTATGTTATACTTCTGCTGATCCGTCTGTCTGTCCGTCCGTCTTTCTATCTGTAATCAATTTTGTGTCAAAAACTGAGATATCCTAATAGAACTTGTAATATGTACGTTTGAGTGGACGAAGTTATGCCTATTAACTTTTAGGTGCATATACGCAAAAGGTAAAGCCCAAATTCTCAAAATTTCATTATTTTCCCTCATGTCTATGCAATGCCTGAAGGTATTTTATCATTAACGTAGTGTCTGCATGTATTACCAGATAAAGATTCTCCGGGCGAGTTTAGGGGCTGGGGGGGGGGGGGGGGGGGGTTGGGTGTCAATGCTAAAATGTGACTTTTATTTTCTCCATATCTCGAAAATGGCGTCAAGGTGTCATGAAACGTATAGAGCATATGCATGTACTGCCTGACAGTGATTGTTTTGAGAATCCTGCGGTCA
This sequence comes from Diadema setosum, assembly GCF_964275005.1. Taxonomy (NCBI): domain Eukaryota; kingdom Metazoa; phylum Echinodermata; class Echinoidea; order Diadematoida; family Diadematidae; genus Diadema; species Diadema setosum. The sequence continues at coordinate 24,935,258 of NC_092698.1, read as the reverse complement.
TGGGTAAAAGATCAAGGGTTAGAGGTCAGGTTAAAATGCTAAAATTCTACTATTCAATGCTGAAATTACACTTTTTCTCGATATTTTGGAGATTACTCAATAATGATGAAATGAAATGAAATCATTCATTGTTTAAACTTGATAGAAATACATGCATTACTGCACAATGATTCTGTAGGGAAAATAGTTTATGATTGTTTCAATTTACTATTTGCCATCAACAATATGTCTTCTCATTGTGAAGGACAGCGTTGTCTTCCAGCGGATGTAAAAGCAGCATGAAGATGTGTATTTTTTGAGAGCACTAGATAATTGTGGCTCTGTTGCCTTCGTAATGATGTATGTTTATCCAACACTTTGTACCTGCCAGAGATAGTCCTACTATATGAAAGAGTATTCTGCTTGTACATTGGCACGAAAGACAAAATACTTTTCATCCAATCAGAAATTTATCCACTTCGTTTAACTGTAGTGTGGTAGAGCAATAAACTCCGAACAAGTTTTTTTTTTTTTCACTCATGTTGAAATTTATACATTTAAGTCGATCATGTGCTATTTTTTCCTTGCGAGTTTTTTTATTTTTTTATTTATTTTTTTTTTTTTAGTTTTGTATCTTTGATGATCATGCATTTGCCCATGGTCACTTTTACAGTAATGGGTGTAATTTTGGTATGGCAAAAAGGTGAAAAAAGACATTTTCTATTTTCTATTTACTGTTTTCTTGGCCTTTATTTTGTGTTGGAACGTCAGCATTTTTACATTTTATTTTTGTCATCCTGGAGCTTAATCTGTTCGCTAGACATGACAAATACAGTGGTTATTATTATTGTACATGAGATGATTTGAGTAAAAATAACACCAAATTTTTGGTCGCCAACAATAGCCAAAAAGAATATACAAAGGACAATTATATTGCATCCTTTCCTTTGCTGTGAACAGTTGAAATATAAAAACATTTTTATCCTGACAGAAGGTTGTCACAATCATTTGAATACAAACTTTAAATTACGAGATTGATATAGTACTAAACAAACTCTTCACATAAAGCATTATTTCGTAAACGAATATCAATCCAAATTCCAACGAAATTGAATTATTTTTGTCGAAGTTGAAATTTCATACTTGTGTGTTTCGGAGGCTTCAAAATTGCTAACAGAATAATGTACTGAGTATGTACACGTCTATGGTATTCACAGTAATAGTAGGCAAATATCACAACATGCTATAGAATTATTAAAACAAAGTATAGATGAAATGTGAGCAACAGTATTCCGATATAAATTTGTACATTTATGGCAGAGCATACAAGTCTTCTTCATGCCCTATGCTTTGAGGTCAATGGCATCCACACCATATGTGCAGTTGAGGAGCATTTGTTTTGGAGGCAGTATTAAGTTGCCAACACATAGGTATTCTGATATTTCATTGGCTTCATCATTCGTAACATAGAAATAGGTATATTTTAATGTAAAATGAAGTGCAGTAATGCAACTGTTTCGAAAATTTCACATTACTGGCATACATGTGATGTCATGGTATGCATTTTTTTTTATTGCTGTAAGAGATAAAAGAAACATAACTTTTGGTGGAGTCACTAGCGGCCGCAAAATTGTGGATGTGTTCAAAATTTTTGCAACTTCCAGCTTTGGTCGAACACACTCGCAAGAGAATCGCATAGCGAGCACCTACGCCCAAATCGATCTCGATCGCATGTCGAATCGCACAGGCGTGTGTTGATGCTGCCTTTGTATTGGACACAAAATCACTATTAGCAAAAGTTAGGTAAAGGGTTCGAAAATCGGTTACTGACAAGGAATGTTAATGTTCAAAAGAAAAGTCATTGGTAATATCGTATTAATGGATTTGAAAAAATATTTGTAAGGAATGCTAATATGGATTGGGGTGTATGTGTGTGTGTGTGGGGGGGGGGGGGGGGGTAGAGCCCCGAGGGAGGCTTAGAAGGCATCGTGATTGGGGAAAATCAGTGTGTATGTATAGACATGCTGAAAATCACAACATGAATATACATTAGATAAAGTCTCAATGTAGTAGACCTACCTGAAAAAAAAAAAAAAAAAAACCGATACGAAATTGATGAAACTGATGAAATCAGGTTTTTTTTTTTTCTAGTATAGGACTGGCTTGAGATTGTTTACAAGTATAATTGTGAAACATTGATAAAACCTGCAGATGTTGCTACACCTCTCCTTAGTCTCTTTGCAATATGTCTGTCTTGTAATAGTGTTGATTCTAAGGTGGTCGAGATGGCAAGCGTTTTACACCTTGTTGAGGATCAAGATGACCGCGGAAAGATACGGGGCGAAGATAAAGACAAACAGCAGACAGACAGACCGACAAACAGACGGACTGAGAGAGAGAGAGAAAGGGGTGGAGAAAGAGAGAAATAGAAACAGGCAAGTACAAACACACGCACACGCACACGCACACAACAAAAAGACAAACAAACAAACAAAAAAGACGTTCAAGTATAGGAGTATAAGGCTTGCAAATAAGTAACGTCTGTCCGTGCCACTTGGCACAGGTTTGTTTGTTTGTTTGTTTGTTTGTTTCGAATCCCCGAATACTTCAGCATATCGTTTGTGACACACCAGTTACATTGTGTCACTCATGATGAATGTCACGGTAAGCTAACCCATTGTTAATTGACGCTCTCTGACCTAAAGGACTCTGTTCGTGTCGGGCAGGGTTGGCGTGCAGTAATTGCAAATCCTGATATTTTGCCTTGAGTAGATATGATGCACGCCAACCTGTGCCAACCAACATGAAAGGATTTCATTCTATTTCATCTTATTTTACTCTCTTTTAGAGTTTTTCAATCATGCGTGTTCCATTACCTCGCTCATTTTTCTTTCTTTCTTTTTTGTGTATTATCATGATCACAATCTGAATCACTGGAGCAAAACGCGATATGATAGCTCGGTGTGCGGCATAAGGACCGTTAGTACAGATAGCTTTCATGGTCAGACAACACGTACCGCGAAATGCTGAAGTGTGGCCATTGTTGAGAGAGGGAGACCTAAATGGAACAGGTAAGGACACCGCACAAAGGACACATCCATGTCTCAAAGCCTCCGTGTGTCAGGTCATTGATTGGCGAGGTGAGCTGAGGTGAGCTTGCATTCCCTTCTGATCGTCCCAGACTACAGGATACGCAATTCACATACAGGTAAAAGTAGGCCTTTTGACTTGTTGATATATAAAATCACTCAATGATAGTTAATGGCTGTGATAACTTTGTAAGCGCACGCGTAGTGTTTAGTGTAAAGCTATTTAGTAAAATATTAAATTTCTTTGCGTATGTGTGTGTGTGTGCGTACTTGTGTGCGTTTGTGCAAGTAGGGAATCAATTACAGTAAAATATGTCACCCTATACCTATTTTTGTTGCATTGACCATTTGTCTATTTGGATTGTCTTATTGAGAGAAATTCCAAGACTATAACTGAAGTATCATGGTAATTGGATGAAAGTGCATTGCGGCCTTCGGGCCTGGTGGGACTGTCGTTTAGTTAGTGTTTGTCCATCATTCTTTATCTTCCGCTGCACGACGCATTATATATTATGATGGCATTGACGGGGAACACACCACAGTGCGTCTTTTCATCTGGTGACTTAAATAATGTCTGGTGAAACGGTCGGTTACATCGAGCTGAGTCGTTCGTCGTGTGTCGAACTCCTGTTTTCAATTCTTTTCACACCCCTAGGTTCATTTCGACAGACCGGCTATATAATGTATTCATGTAAAGTTTGGCTGGCGGTGGCTGCATTGACTGCTGCTGCTGGGTTGCTAGGATTCGTCTCCCGAGAAGAGTTTGACCCGAGTGAGTGAAGTTAAGATTAATGTTTTATTTTTATGTTTCTCATGTAGCGCGCCATTTGCTTGTCATGTAGGAGTAATATATACGTGATTCATTATGTCACAATGAACACCAACAAAATCTTTAGTATAAAAAGCTTTTATATGAATAACATTACAATATTTTCTTTCAGTACACTTTATTCTCTGAATGCCAATGATTGTGACGCCCTATACAATCGTCCCGGTAACATCATGCATTGCAGTATTATGGAAAGAATTTAAACCAAAGTAGCAAGTTTGGTTGTTTATTCTTTGGGCGTATGGAATGTCGTAAAATGTAGCTGACTTTCAGAAGAGTAATATTATTCCGTTATATTGCTATGAAACTATATATCCTGGTAAGGGTATTGGCATATATGGTATGGCATTAATGGTATGGTATTGATAATAAAGGAGCTCGGAATGCAATCGGCAAATATCTTGATGTAAAATATTCCGTTCAAGTTGACCTGTTAGTGTATTCCCATAGCACGTTCAAATAAATAGGCCTAGTACAAATAAGGGGAAATATCATTGGGCAAAGAAAATGCATGGAATCAGTTTTATCGGGGTTGCAATAGGTAAAATAAGAAAAGACGTTTTATATATTTATTTATAATAATAATAATAATAATAATAATAATAATAATAATATATATATATATATATATATATATATATTATAATGTATATATATATATATATATATATATATATATAGATATAGATAGATAGATATGTATATATATAATATAATGTATATATATATATATATATATATATATATATATAATATCATATACTATGCAATGCGTTTTGGTCAATGGCTCAACTACAGACATCCTGTCCTCTTTAAACTAATTTTTGGCTAGCTTTACAAAGTTTGAGAATAAGTCGATGTGAAGGATGCAACTTATAAGAATGGAAAACCATTCTTATCATAAGAGGAAATAACGAAGCTAGTAGGCCTATATGAACAGTTCCATGAGAGGTTTGTGACGTAGCCTCATCCCGTCAATACGTGGCTGTGAGTTAACGCCGTTTCATGAGTATGTATTAAACTTTCATTGGGCTCCAATCCTATCCTATTCTAGATCCGATTTTGATGAAATATCCTCGCCATTCTGTTCGTTTAACACCTTATTTTTTTTTTAACTATACATGTATTTATTAAATGTGCTTTGTTGTAGATTACTCAGGCAGCACTGTATTAAAAAAAAATAAAAAGAACAGAATGGATGAAATTTAGCAATAGGCCGATTGCAGTATATAGGCCTGTTCGTTGTCCTCTTGAAACATTATTGTAGACTGCCACTCTGAAATTATGTTCAATCAGAAAAACGAGATCTGAACATGTTTAAAGAGGAATTCCAGTCCAGTATAAGTTAGTTTTATAAAGAGTACAATCTTACGAGTACCGCAGTGAAAATTTGATCCATATCAGATAAATATAAGGGGAGTTATGAAATTTTGAAGTTTCGCTAATTCCTGCAAAGGAGTTCTCGTACAGTGATGTGAATAGGCAAGAATGAGTGAGCTGATGATATCACCTCCCTCAATTTTACGTTGCTTGTCTAAAAAAAAAAAGAAAAAAAAGAAGAATAATAATGACGAAAGTCAAAGTTTCTGTTATTGAAGTGTAACTTCAGAATAATGATCAGCTAGATATAACATCAATAAATTATCAGGATTGATGCTGGGGCGTAATTGCGTTTGATTGAAAAACTGGAAATGCATTTTTTTTTAATGAGCAAACGATATATTGGTAAGTTGTGAGGGGATGACATCATCACTTCACTTGTACATTCATGTTGACCGTTCAAGAACGGTTTCTTGAAAAAAAACTAGTGAAACTTCAAAATATCATAATTTCCTCATATTATAATCATCCGATTTTGATCAATTCTTGTTATCATGCTAAGAAATTTTACCCCTGTTCAAACAAACTTTCAACTGCACTGGAGTTCTCATTTAGGTAGGGGACCTAGATCTCAATAACTGAGTACCTGAAGTGTCTGCCTCGTGAAAGAAGTGTAATTGTCTCACTCTGATCAAGCGCCTTTTGTAAGGCTGACCTATACCCCAGAAGCGTTATGACATTCAGACAGTCTGATCTGTGGGGCTTCGGGAGTTCCCGAATTCTGTTTCTGGGTCATTAATTAACAGAGCATAGTGTGTGTCATGTTCACGAAAAAAAGAAAGAAAATAAAATGAGGCAGAAAGGGCAACTGTGCCATGGCCAGGGTCACTCAAAGTTCGACCATGTTTCACGCTGGTGTTGCATTTTTTTGATGACAGGTGGTCGACAGTTACTGAACTCTTACGATGTGCTCGCACTTACATGATGGTATCAGTTTTTGGTCCTTATTGTAAACTTAGTAGTACAGGTAGTTTTACCCCAGACTGAAACTGGGTGCGAGAATGTTTTAAGTATGTTTGTTGGGTTGGGGGTCAAGGGTAATAACGGAAAGGCATTGATTTTGTTGTAATTTTATAATTATTGTATTTCTTTTATTGTTGTTTTTCCGATTTTTTTTTAAAGAAAGAAAAGAAGTGGGAGAGGTGGAGGGCTGCAGCCTCCAGCCCCCCCCCCTTCAGCAACCCTTGTGAAAGAATGTTAAACATAGATAACTTGGCCCGAGTACAAGTTATTTCACCTCAAATATCGCTATCTGTAATTGAGCAAAAGGCTTTGATCAATTATTGAGTCAACGGATTTGATAATCAGGGAACAAGTCCAGGGAACATGTCCAGGGAACAATTGATTGTCATTGACCAGTCGTTATGGTATCTTTCAAAGTTAATTTCCTGACATCTGAACAAAATTGAATATTGATTTGGTTTGATTAAGTCCAAGGTGATACTACAGCTATACATATTTTGTAAGCAGCAAGCCCTAATAATTGCAGTTTAGTTCCTGCATTGTGCTCATGAACAGTGGCTAGAATTAAGACAATTAAGGAACAAGCAAAACAATAACAAACAACCACAACGACGAAACATAAAGAAAAATCATCACAAAACAAAACAAAACAAAACAAAACAAAACAAAACAAAACCGAACTGTGGAATGGTTTTCTTTGACATAATTGGTTAGGCATACCAACTCGCAACCTTACTCACGTCGATGCAATCATAGTAGTTTAATTTGTTCAACATGCAATTCACACGAGTGTCATGATTGCTGCAGCCCATCTATCACCTATTACCATGCGTGTTAAAGTAAAATTGTTTCAAATTCATGAAATTTTCCGTCGAGGTGTTTTCATTGCAACTGATTGACAAATTGCCCTACATCGACGTAATAAGCACTTAATTGATCAGTGTTTTAGTAGTAGCCATGATAAAAAAAAAAAAAATCATGGGCGAGTATGTACGCCCATGATTTTTTTATCATGGCTACTACTAAAACACTGATCAATACAGTGCTTATTTACGTCGATGTAGGGCAATTTGTCAATCAGTTGCAATAAAATTGTTTCGTAGTTTATTGATGGTCATCCTTACCACCAACAAATCATACACTAGTACTGCACCTCACTGACACACACACACACACGCAGACAGACAAAAAAAAAAAACACACAAAAAACACCCTTCCCCTTATACATGTACTTATTTCATTATCTATTACCTTCCTAGAGAGCATCAGAGGCAAGCGAGTGATTGTCACAGGAGCAAGCACAGGGATTGGTGAGCAGCTGGCCTACTGGTACTCCAGACTTGGTGCCAGAGTCCTCGTCACTGCCAGGAGAGAGGCTGTCTTACAACAAGTAAAGTTTTATGGCGTTGGAAATAACTTTTTGTTGACAATAGCGGCGTCCATTCATTTCACCATTGATCTCTATGGATATTTGGTAGAACATGTTACACTTGGTAAACCACGAGGGGCGCTCTTGCCACGAACCATTCAGTGTCGTATTCTGTATTCAGTGTATTATTTGTATATAAACTCTCGCAGTGATAGTTTACATAAAGCGATTAATTAGTTCTTAATTAGTTCACATTATACAGGCTGTACCTGTGTTTGGAAACAGGAAACAAAAGGGTCGACATTATGTCAATTTCAGTTTTGAGGCTACAATCTCCAGGCTTTACTCTCTGCCGCAGCATCTATCTGGGTGGTTAATGAAGCATTTTGCCATGTTCTAAAAAGTTGAACATCACAGTGAAGTGGATATCACATTAGTTATTATTATTAGTAGTAGTTTTAGTTATCATCATCATCATCACCATTATCATCATCATCATTATAAAGAAGCCCTCAATAAGGACGCACTGTCCTATATCTCTGAGAGTTAGGTAGGCCTATTATTACACCTGAAACCATGCAAGCTTATTAACTTCAAATCCATGGTCTTGCTCACCTAGCTTCTACCAATTCTATCTCCAAGGTGGTGGCAAAGTGCAAGGAATTAGGTGCGGAGGATGCATTTTACATTCCCTTGGACATGGGGAATTATAACGACACCGAGCCGCTCATTAGGGAAGCAGAAAGACGCTTTGGGGGTCTCGACCACCTGTTACTCAACCACATCTATTCCAACTATCCTCAGCTGTGGGAAGGAGGCAAACTTGACCTGTTGCAGAAATATATGGACATCAATTTCCGCTCCTACGTCGCGCTGGCAACCCATGCCACGCCCGTCCTGGCCAAGAGTAACGGCAGTATAGGCGTGGTCTCTTCCATTGCAGGTCAGTGCTTGGTGGTTAGCTTTTATTTCATTTTATTTTATTTTTTTTTTTCTGGTGAAGGTCCTGGCGAGGATTGTACAACTCGACCTAGAAAGGCAAATCCAATTGAAAACGAATTTGACTTTAAAAAATACTGTTAAACAAGCAGATAATTGCTACACCGAATTGATTTTTTTTTTTTTTTTTTGAGGCGATGACATAAATGTCTGATGTAACTTGAACATTATCTCTTCAGTTTCCAGCTTGATTTGATTTCAATTTGTTGAAATTATCAACTGGAGCATGGGTTGTAGTTTATCCGAGTGACGTTACCATCTCAACTTAGTTATCATTCTGGGAATGACAGACAGACCAGGAATACTTTTCTGGAGGGAACGCATGTATGGTACTGCCCTTTAAGACGGGAACATACGACATTTTCCTGAAGGCAATGGTCATGATGGTTATGGATACAACAATGTGTTTACGAACTACCAACATCCATATTCCAAAAAGCCTGAAGAATAATTCCGGTCCTTGATGTAATAGGAGTTATTACCATCAATACAGAAAGTTTGGAGGGATTTTTCACATTCCTCACATTGTGCAAACGTAGACGGTAACACGATGTTATTGTGCTCGTTGGTAAGAGGGGGGGGGGGGGGGTAAGGGTACATGTACTACAATTCCAATTTTCCTTGGACCAAAATGATGAGAACAAATGGCGTAAATCCGTACTGAGGAGTGGGGGGGGGGGATGGTCACCATCACCACGATTACAAGCCCATAACCGGACCGGCGCAGCCTTGGGGGGGGGGGGGGGGGGGGGGGGGGAGCTTGGTGAACCCCCCCCCAACACACACACACACACACACACTTTACAGGGATCGGATGTCCCACTCTTTTGCATGGAATAAGTTATAGTGGGAGGAAAGTGGCAGCAAAAATATGAAGACGTTTTGTTCTTATTGCTTTTTTTTTTTTTTTTTTTTGCTTGTCAGATGACTTTCGGCGGAAAATGAGACCTTAAAAGTATGAAAACATTTTTCTTTATGTTTTTGAAATATCTCTGAGAGGGAGCGGAACGACCGAACGGGGGGAGGGTGCGTATCCTCTCCACACGAGGAGATTTTGCATTTCAGACCTGAAATTCAGCGATCTGGTGCACACTTTTGGTGAAATTTTGTTTTCTTTTCTTTAAAAAACAATAAGAAAATGAAATATTCACAATATATTATTGAATGACTAAATCGTGGCATTTCAGCTCTTGCTCCGCCTGTGCGACATCACTGTGAAGGTCTACTAACTAATGGGGCCTATCACCGGCGTAGACAGGATTTGATCTTAGGAGGAGCGGTTATGTGCGGCCACGGAGGAGCGAAGCAAGCGAGGGGGGGGGGGGAGGGTATGGTAGGGAGGTTTCCCCCTCCCACGATGAAATCTTTTTGCATTAATAATTTAGACATTTTACAGTCCCAAAACTGCCGTTGTAGCTATATTTTTCGCTTTGGAAACTAAGGAGGGCCGCACCGGGCGCAACTGCTGTCAATCACTGGCAGCAACATCAGGAGAATGGCATAGCAATTAAATGCGAGCGAGCGGAGCGAGCGAGCTTGAAATTTTTGACATTTTACAGTCTAAAAACTGCCGTTTGTAGCTATATTTTTCGCTGTGGAAATTAAGGGGGGGCCGCACCGGGCGCAACTGCTGTCAATCACTGGCAGCAACATCAGGAGAATGACATAGTGGTTAAATGCGAGCGAGCGGAGCGAGCGAGCTTGAAAATTTTTGACATTTTACAGTCCAAAGACTGCCGTTTGTGGCTGTATTTTTTCGCTTTGGAAATTAAGGGGGGGGGGGCACACCGGGCGCAACTCCTGGCAATTACTGGCAGCAACATCAGGAAAATGGCATAACGATTAAATGCGAGGCGAGCGAAGCGAGTGAGCTTGAAAATTTTGATATTTTACAGTCTAAAAAACTGTCCTTTGTGGCTGTATTTTTTTTGCTTTGGAAATTAAGGGGGGCGCACCGGGCGTAAACTGCTGGCAATTACTGGCAGCAACATCATGAGAATGGCATAATGATTAAATGCGAGGGAGCGAAGCGAGTAAGCTTGAAAATTTTGACATTTTGCAGTCTAAAAAACTGTCGTTTGTGGCTGTATTTTTTCGCTTTGGAAATTAAGGGGGCGCACCGGGCGAAAACTACTGGCAATTACTTGCAGCAGCATCAGGAGGATGGCATAATGGTTAAATGCGAGCGAGCGAAGCGATCGAGCTTCAAAATTTTGACATTTTGCAGTCCCAAAACAGCCGCTTGTAGTTATATTTTTCGCTTTGGAAATTAAGGGGGGGGGGGCGCACCGGGCGAAAACTGCTGGCAATTACTGGCAGCAACACAAGGAGAATGGAATAATGATTAGTAATGCGAGCGAGCGAAGCGAGAGAGCTTCAAATTTTGACATTTTACAGTCCCCAAACTGCCGTTTGTAGCTATATTTTTCGCTTTGGCAAGTAAGGGGGCGCACCGGGCGCAACTGCTGTCAGTCATTGGCAGCAACATCAGGAGAATGGCATAGCGGTTAAATGCGAGCGAGCGGAGCGAGCGAGCTTTAAAATTTTGACATTTTACACTCCAAAAACTGCCGTTTGTAGCTATATTTTTCGCTTTTGTTTGTCCCACTTTTATGGGGGAACCACCCCCCCCATCGACGCCTCTTCATAATATAAGATCTGATCCACACTCTTTGATAAATTAGGGAAATATACGTCAATATCAAAAGTGTACAAAGTTTATCGAAAGGGATCCTGTATAGCAGAGCATTTGCATGTTTATGATTGCAATACAACGATCTGGTGCATAATTCTGGCGATATTTGGACAATATTTTCCATGAAGAAAGTTCGAGATTTGTCCTCATCTCGGGAATTGCTTGGGGGATAAATGAGATTTTGTCTGCCTAAACACATCCGTATAGGGGCGGGCAAATGCCCCTTTGCCCCCCCCCCCCCCCCAATAGATTCGACGCCCCTGATCTTCCCTGGGTATGCCCATCCTGACTGAGTCATCAGTCACTGTCGTTTCTCAATAATGATTCAGGAAATGGAGGGGGTTCAATTATGGCGATATTTTTTTTTGTTATTGTTTGTTTGTTTGTTTTCGTACATATTTTGCAGATGGTCCCCAGTTACTCGCGTCATAGGATGTTTACATGTAGGCCTATACTATTTGACGTTGTCAACGTCTGAGCCATACTCGCAGTGTATGTCGATGTTACTTTCTTCGCGAGCGAGCGAAGCGAGCGAGCGCCTGAGAAAATTGTATATACATTTTCCTACAAGATAGCATATATTGTTCAGCTCTGTTACCTGTCTGAAGGCCGGCGTACAAACGTCATGCAATATGCCAAAATTGATACATATCACATTTCTGCTTCCTCCATTTTTTCCTCAAGATTCAGGGGGGGGGGGATGATTGTACAGGCCATCCCCCCCTCCTCCATTTCAGGGGGGGATATACCCCCCCATCCCCCCCCCCCCGGGATTTACGCCCATGGAACAAATGCTGTAATATGTGGTAATGTGCGTACGTAACCTTGTCACGTCTTTGTTATATCGGAAAGGGAAGACAAGGTGAAAACTTGATTTCACATCATTCTTGTTGCTCCCAGGACAAGTGGCCCTTCCGTTTTTCCCGTCGTACTCGGCGAGCAAGTTTGCCCTCCACGGTTTCTTTGGATCGCTGAGACACGACTTCGACATCCAAGGACGCAACATCTCCATCACAGAGCACATCATTGGTGAGTTGATCACAATATTCATTTTCATTTTCGTCTTCACTTTATTTCATTTCATTTCATTTTATTTCATTTCATTTCATTTCATTTCATCTCATTTTATTTTCATTTCATTCATTTCATTTCATTTCATTCATTTCATTTCATTTCATATCAGTACATTCCATGGAATTCATGTTCATTTCGAAATCTCATTTTATTGTCACTTTCATTATCATTCTCACGTCCATTCTCGATCTCATTACTCAGCCTCGTTTTCATTTCCAATCTCAATCTCATTCCAATTCTCATTTCCATTTCTGCTTCCTACCCTCGTTCTCATATATTATCTCATTATTTTCGTCCTGCTCCTCGTTCTATGATTCTCACGCATATTTCCCTTATTTTTATTATTCCAGGAGCAATCAACACCACCAATGCGCTGAAATTCACAGAGGGCGCCCTCCACCCCTCCACACTGGACTCCACCCCAGAGGATACGGCGTACCGTATCATGGAGGGCACTGCCATGAGAGAACGGAGGGTGTACTTCCCGCTGTCTGCGCGACTCACGATGGTCAGGATTTCATGCCAGCGTCGCTTGACAAAATGTTCAGACAGAGTTTCAGCGAGGATACTGCAGGTATAGCCAGAAATGTGGTCTACCCGTGAGCGGCGACTTTGCCGGCGGGAGCAAAACTGTATGTGCATTCCTTTCAACACGCTCATTTGGAATTTGGACAATTATTTTGAAAGATCATCACTATCTGTTGAATTGTTCCGATTTCTCTCAAAGTTCTTCTGCGTGAGGTTGCTTCATTTTGTGTAAGTTGTAGCGCAATTTCAGTGGCTGATCTGGAGTGTGAAGGGGGAGGGAGACTAGGGGGTTTACCACCATCCCCCCACTTGGGCTGTCATGTGAAAATGTGATGTGGAATATTTTACTTGATATAAACAGACGTTATCATGCACTGCTGTTTATGGTCTCCATTGTGCGAGTATAGATGCCAGGAAAACACCACCTACAAGGGCTCAAAATAGAAAAACAAAACAAAACAAAACAAAACAAAATCGCCGAGAAGGGTTGACAGCCCCCTCTCGGACCCCCCCCCCCACTTCCCGGTTTGCACTTCGCCGCTTCGCGGCTCGTGGACGATGCTCCGTGCGTCGTCATTGGGTACCCCCACCCCCGTAGCAAAAAGCTAGATCCGCCCTGAGGAGGTTCAATAACTTTGAAGTCCTAAGAAATCGCCTAGTGGCTCGGCGAGTTTCATGTTGTCATCTCACTGCACTTCAAAGCCATGATGAAATTGTCTTCAATGAACAGGCTGAAATCAGACTACAACCAGACTGAAATGAAGTTTCATCAAATCATATCCAAATTAAGCAGTTTCCCGTGTTCTTGCGGTACAGTGATATTAGCCAAAGGAACCACACTGGATGAGGTAAAGATGACATGGCCCCCAATGCTGCCTCCACCTAATTTCCTCAGTTTTTTTTTTCTCCTCAAAATATAACTTTGTATTTTCCCGTATGTATACATGATTCATCTCTATTAGTTTGTTGTATATCGTTAATCCTTCGCACTTTGTACTGTATACATGCTTATGATGGATTTTCTGATTTACCTCGTGTTATGTTTTGTTGGAAAGAAAATGAGAATGAAATAAATGAATTGAATTGAATTGAATTGACATGGAAACAGAAACAAAATGAATTTGTTTCCTTTTCATAAACTATTAATAATTAGGGGGCTGGATGTTCCCCAGGAAGTGGAAATCTGAACTTTGTCAGCGCTGGATTGAAATAACGTACTGTATCCAGTGACCGGTGGTAATGATGGTCTGTAAAGCGCACTGAAATTTTCATCAACGCGCATATAAAAAAAAAAATTGGTTTTATTAGTAAATTATTATTATTATTATTATTATTATTATTATTATTATTATTATTATTATTATTATTATCATTATTATTATTATTATTATTATTATTATTATTATTATTATCATTATCATTATTATTGTTATTATTAACATTTTATTATTATTATTATTATTATTATTATTACTATTACTATCATCATCATCATCATCATTGGGGCCTAATACTATTACAAGGTATTATTGACGTCGCAATAAGCAATGCGTACTGGATACTCAAAAGAGCTTCACTTTATTAATAATCTTAATTAACTGATTAGAAAGACCAAAAAAAAAAAATTCCATTTTTATGATATCTGTTTGCAAACATAAATGGACGAATGGCGGATTGATAAGTACGCCTAGTCATTACCTCAATTAGCGTCTGGTCCCAACCAACATGAACATCCTCGGCAAACAAGGCAACAATAAAAAATAATAATCAATACACAACTTTCTGATTTTACTCTATCAATTTTAAGTACTTTAGATAAGGTGTGAAATTGGAAGTAGTATTTGCTTCCTTATACTTGTGTAAACAAATTCGTCATAGTCATGTGTCATAGTATGTATGCAACATCGCATGGGAAAAATAAGCTGAATACAGCTTGTACGCAGTGTATCAGCTAAAAAAAAAATCAAATCACTTACAAATGTACAAAAGGATGCTAAATAATTATTGTTCAGAAGAAGCTTTGAATATTTGCTAGAGGTTAGCTAGGTGTGCGGAGATTTATATCGGGCGCCGGAAGTGGGGGGGGGGGGCAAAACGCATTTTTGCCCCCCCCCCCCCCCCCCCAAAAAAAGCCCTCCCCCCCAAAAAAAAAAGAAGAAATAAATAAAATAAAATAAAAAGATAAACAAATAAATAAAAATAGATAAAATAGATAGATATGTATATAAATGAATAACGCGAAAAAAACATAGCTACAAACGGCAGTTTTTGGACTGTAAAATGTCAAAATTTCAAGCTCGCTCGCTCGCATTCATCGCTATGCCATTCTCCTAATGTTGCTGCCAGTAATTGCCAGCAGTTGCGCCTGGGCCGCCCCCCCCCCTTTATTTCCAAAGCTAAAATATATATATATATATATATATATATATATATATAGCTACAAACAGCAGTTTGGGGACTGTAAAATGCCAAAATTAATCGTCAAATTTATTCATTATGCATTTTCCTAACGTTGCAGCAAGTAATTGCCAGCAGTTGAGCCCGATGCGCCTCCCCCTTAATTTCCAAAGCGAAAAACATAGCTACAACGGCAGTTTTTGGACTGTAGAATGTCAAAATTTTCAAGCTCGCTCGCTTCGCTCGCTCGCATTGAATGGTTATGCCATTCTCCTAATGTTGCAGCCAGTAATTGCTAGCAGTTGCGCCCGATGCACCCCCATTGATTTCCAAAGCGAAAGATATAGCTACAAACGCCAGTTTCGGGACTGTAGAATGTCAAAATTTTCAAGCTCGCTCGCTTCGCTCGCTCGCATTGAATGGTTGTGCCATTCTCCTAATGTTGCTGCCAGTAATTGCCAGCAGTTGCGCCCGATGCGCCCCCATTAATTTCCAAAGCGAAAGATATAGCTACAAACGGCAGTTTTTGGGACTGTAGAATGTCAAAATTTCAAGCTCGCTCGCTTCGCTCGCTCGCATTGAATGGTTATGCCATTCTCCTAATGTTGCCGCCATTAATTGCCAGCAGTTGCGCCCGATGCCCCCCCCCCTTAATTTCCAATTAAAGCGACAGATATAGCTACAAACGGCAGTTTTGGGACTGTAAAATGTCAAAATTTTCAAGCTCTCTCGCTCCGCTCGCTCGCATTTTATTGTTATGCAATTCTCCTGATGTTGCTGACAGTATATAATTTGTCGTGTCACACCGTCATTCCATAATCCATGTAAGGAAAACTTACAATGTTGCTCAATGACTGCGTTGTTGAATGTATCACATTCCGTAATGTATTGTAGCCTCATTATTGCGCAGCACACACGCACATGCATACACACCGTCAAAATTACTTTTCCACAAGGTGCCCACCCCCAATGTTTCGACCCACCGTACGCCACTTTACATATATATAATTATATATATATATATATATATATATATATATATATATATATATATATATATATATATATATTATACACACACACACACATGTATATATATATATATATATATAGATGTGTGTGTGTGTGTGTGTGTGTGTGTGTGCGTGTGTGTGTGTGTGTGTATTGTGTAAAATATGTATGGCCTATCATGAGCCCCCTCCAATATTTGCCCCCCCCCCCCCCCCAGTCCAAAACTGCTTCCGGCGCGCCTGGTGAGGGTACTGCGTAGATAGAAGAAATGCTCTGTTATACGCTCCTCATGTTTAATAAGAGCAAGTCTACCACTTAAACAGTCCGTGTGAGTCTTGTGAGAAGGAAAGGTGCAAAATAAGTCCTAAACGATATCAAAATGACGAGAACAACTATTATGTAATGGTGGCATACTGTATATCTAATGGTGTAAGTATCACGAGTCTGCACATCCATAGGGAGCCAATTGAGTGAAGTACGAATAGGAAACGTGCTGATACTGGTTCATCTTTAGTAGAATTCTCTCACCTTCACTCCGGAAGATTTGGTTATTCATATGTTGTGTATCATTACTATGGTATCATGATTGTCAGTGTAATGCCATTGTGACAAAATTATGGTAATTCTACGTTCACATTTGCTTTATTTTCGATTATGAAAACGTTTTCACCATACGCTTATCACTAAGAAAAGATCGTTTTCAATGAATACATTCTTATATATATATATATAATGAATACATTCTTATATATATATATATATATATATATATATATATATATATATATATATATATAATATCAGCGGTCAATAATCAGAAAAAGAACATCATGCATACGGCCAAACGAATATATAAATGTGTTTTATATCGCAATGTGTTTGTGTTGAAGTCATGCTTTTTATATAATGGGATTTATTTTTCGGGGGTCTAGGTAATACAAGCTGTACTTCTTTTAGGCTTCCCCACTTTGGTTCTTATGACTACTACTTATTTACTTCTAGTACCTGGTGCATATGTACAAGTTTAGAATTATATCGTATTGTGTTTCGATTACTTTTTGTTTCTCAAAAAAAAGGACAAAATGTTGATTTATAATCATTACAACTCAATTATGTTTGTTTCTTGTTCTTGTGAAAACAAAGTGGAAGTACATTCCAATCAATCAATCAAATACGTTCCCTACTTCCGTGTTCAGCTATTTTTCCTCAGACTAGCGTACTTAAATACGCCCACATAAACAAACAACCAAACAAATACAAACAGACAGACAGATAAACAGACTTCAAAAGTGAGATTCTGCCTGTGATCTCATCTGTTAATCATTGTTATAAAGTACCGATTAGGTAAAAACATAGCAAGGAAATACGCAGGTTATGGTTGGTCTAGGGGAATTATTAAGTGACTATACAGCTATCGTACTACATATACATATATATATATATATATATATATATATATATATATATATATATATATATATATACATTGTATATATAAACATGTGTATATGTTTATATATATATATATTTTATATATATATATATATTTTATATATATATATATATATATATATATATATATATATATATATATATACACACATATATTCATTTTCATTTATCTATAGTCAGTGATGCGCGGGTTACACTTGCTTTCGGCTAGCTCTTCGCTCACAATGTTAGTGCCCAAAAAGAGCGCGAGGACCTTTTGAAATAATTATAATAATAAATAACAATAATAATAATGATAATAATGATGATAATAATAATGATAATAAATTTTAATAAAAAATACAGTACTGCCATTCCTAAACTGCTTTATTAAACACGGCTACTAGCACGACAAAAGGACACCACATGTTCTGTTTGTATAAAGCAAAATGCCAATAACGCTTTATTGCATGCTTGCTGTGTTATAACATGTGTTACTATAGTATACTAGTATTCACAAGGATATACACCAACATTATCTAACCTATCGTACTTATTAACAATCTAAGTTGGGAGGAGTTGTGAAAAGGAAAGCATGTCACTAGGTCTATGGCGAGCTGTGTGACCTCAATGCCTTCGATTTGACATACATTTATCTCAACACCTCTCCTATTAATCTACTCTTACACAACGACACATGTTAAAATAAAATAACAGTCATGACACGGGAAATTACACAGGTGATCATGCATAAAGTGAACGATATAAAATATGAGCAAATTGAATAGAAAGTCTGGTAAACATGGCATTTTGGATCGGCAATCGGCCAACCACCGGTAAGTACATGGTTGATCCCTCATTACACATGGTGTGATATCGAACATCAAATGCATGCAACATACTAGCCTAAAATTATTTCCTAGCGCTTTATTTGTTGTTTTATGTGTGATTTTACATACGCATAATAATTAATGTTCCCGGTCAAAGGCAAGACTTAATGACAGCTAGTATTCTCAACATCCACAGAAAAGGCAAAAAACTTTATAACAAACATGATATCTAAATCTCCTGCTTTCTCTACTTTAAGAATCTATCTCTGACTCCTGTATGAACTTGGAACAAGTATATCACACCGCTCGCGAAACCGTCTATACACTGTATCAATTAACACATAAGCACGCGCACATTCCGATCACCCCATCATGACACGATACAAGGTGTCTACTACAGCTGTATTAAAACACATATTCCATTGTAAAGTCATTCTCCTGACTTCCATTCGCATCTGACAACCAAATCCAAACATCTAACCACACCTATACATCTAACCAAACATCAATTAGACACTGGCTGATATGGCACAGTCGCCGACTGAAAATGTCTGTGAAACCATACATAAAAGACAACGACTGAAACTCCGAACAATATCGACGGAACTTCAATAGTAAAACCATCTTCAACCACCAATAAAAGTTTCGATGTAGATTTCAACTTGATTATTGGACTTGATTAATGCATTTATCTGCATTAACATTCGAGATAAACTGTAGTGGTAGAAGCCACCTGTCTCTAATTCAATCTCTTGCTGTGTAGTAAAAGGAAGAACAAAACAGAGAAGAGAAAATAGGAGAGAATATGCACGTCAGCCAATTAGATTTCTGGCAATACACTTCTAGGTCAGTCTTTCATAAAAGTACGTAATTACTGGAATTACCATTGTAAACATTACTTTCATACTTATTACCTCTCGACATAGAAAAATCTATATCAATTAGTGAGCATATTCACGTTTAACGTACCGTTTCATTTCTTCTACAAGCCTACTGTCACAACGGAAAATACATTCATGTCACAGCCTTGCTAAAGCTTCAGAATCGTAATAAAGCATCGTCAAAGAATTTCTTAAACTATTTCTAGCGTATGGTTACCTTTGATATGTGAGAATTAACCTCAGGAAAGAACAATGAATAGCGTGCTTAATGAATGAAATAAACCAACAGCTCTCTGAACATCCAACTCAAGCTGAAACGGACAAAACAACAACAACAAAAAACATGGCAGTAATGTTGCTAACACAGTGCGTGCGTGTGTAGTGTGTATGTGTGTGTGTGCCCATGAGAATATACATGTATATAATATATGATTATCTCTGTTGTGATTCTGCTGGGGATATGAAGAAATATCATATCATGTACACACTGTCCGAGGCGAGGTGATTGTTCCAATACCTTTAACGGAAAACAAAATTTGTTGTCCCTTGTTTCCATATCAATGACGATTATGTTTTCATGTAAGCTGCGTTAGATGCATGGATGTTTAACAGCACTAAAGGTTTTCCTTGGACACCGTGATACCAAGGAGCTAGTAGCTCCTTGGTGATACAGATGACTTTACATGGCTTTTGCCAAACAGTCGGGGCACGGGTGCGGGCGCGGATCGTTGGGGCAAAATTAGCCGTATAAAGCTGTATGGTGTCTTCAAGAAGACACATCGAACAAGTCGAAAACAGCGTCCATACTCCACCGGCCTACAACAAACGTACGCCACGTATCAAAACAAAACATTGCTTGGCCAATATGCTTTTGATGAAACGTGATTTCAGCATTTCAAAGAAAAATTGTTTAGGTATTAAACAGGAGAAATCGGACATTCAAAAGGAATAGTGCCAAAGTACACAAGCGCCAAAAATGAGTACTGAATTCACGAATAATGAATTCATTAGCATTAGTAGATTGAGCTGAAAGGTAGGGGATACCTTTTACAGACCTCCCAATATGCGGCAAAACATTAAATATGAACCTCAGGGGACTTGTTTAGGCCACTGCTGAGAAATTTGGAAGTCAACAGTTATCTACAATTTGAATAATGCACAAAACTCAACTACTCAGTAGTTCTGTGTGTCAGCCACACTTAAGCCTTTTTGTTGCAGTCTTCTGTATTTTTTTTTTATCTATAAACACAAACCTAAAAGGATAAGAGCTAATGTAATAACATATAGAGTGTGTGGCAAGAATGTATATAGAAATGTTTGTAAGTTTTGATGAACTTTCTTCACAAAATATACATGATGGACACACATGCTGTGCATGGGTCTGCAAAGGTAGCCTAGTAATGTACTAGAATTTACGGTGAGCCCCGAAAAAAATTCAATTCAAAATCTAACGGTCAATAAAAATGTACTAAATGTTACCTTCCACTTTCAATACTTTATGGGAGTTTCTAAAATGATACTCTCTTCAACATACCACTGTATTTATACAACTCTTCATTTAAGGCATGCAAATGGGATTCCCTACCTTTAACATCGCAAATGAAAAGGAGATCCTTGTTTAAGCAATGCGGCAAAGATGTGTCGCGTCACACGTTAAGATCCAATTCCCATCAGAGCTCATGACTGACTCATATCTACTATGGAGACACATGTTTTTACCCTCACAACATAATAATCATGTTTCAAAGTAGACGGAGACGCGATTCATTACACACATTGCATCTAAAAACGTTGATAACAAGAGGAGATTCCTAATACTTATTCGCAATCTTTATTTTCCGGCATTTTTTTCCCTTTTACCATTTCTGCTTTTCTAATTTGTGTGCTTGTACTCAATAAAGTGCCTCCGTTCACTCCAAATTATAGGTTTTGCGGTAACCCCAATATTTCTTTTGATATTGAACTCAGCATTACTTGAATATTTTTATGCATGCTCTCCAGTCCAAGAAGCACACACAATGCAATTTTGTACATTCTTACCTGATTTTGATTCTGATTTCAATTCATTTGGGCTAACTGAATAATTTCTTTACAGAATTGTGAAAGTCATCATCGATACTATTTTTAAGCAGAATTATTCAAAATACAAGATAAATAATCCATATTATTAACAAGATTTTACTTTGTTTTTATCTTGCTGAGCTAAGCGAGATAAAACAGAATGTCTACACAAAGAACGTTGTGCTATTGTTGAACTTTATCCTTTTGAGTTTTATCAATGTCTCTCTTTCTCTCACAATTTTTCATCTAATGTCATATTTTCCCACTTTTCTTCCCCTTGTTATGTTAGTCCTTGTTTTCTTTCATCTCATCTTCAATCTCTCCACCCCTTCTATCCTCTCTCTGTCAATCATGGTGTTTCTTTACGTTATCCAATCATCTTCTCTTCTTTTTTCCCCCTGTAATAATACGTGTTATCCTTCCTTTTTATTTCTCTTTGATCGGTTTTCATCCTGTGATATGGACTCTTTTTCGATGTGTCGCCTTGAAGACACCATACAGCTTTTGGGGGCTAATGTAGCCCCAGCGAGCCACGCCGTGTCGCGCTCTCGATCCGTTTAGCATTAGCCCTACTTGTGATCCTCAGGGAACTTTTCCCTGGTGTACCTCTCGTTCAGGATCTTGGTGATCTCCGCGCTGAAGAAGTACCACTTCTTTCCGTGGATCTCCTTGCTTACTTTGTCCGGATGGTAGTGGCTGATAGCTTTGATCAGCAGCTTCTTCTTGCTTAGATTCTTGTTGAACTTAGCCCCTGGTGCCTTCGGTGGCCACCTCTTGTAGAGTTCCTCGACGAACTCCTCTGTTCCGGAGGTGCTGTTAAGGTCCTTCAACTCGCTAACGTCATCTTTCATTTCATCAAGGGCCGACCTCTTTTCTTTATTTTCATGCTCTTCCTTGTTGAGACGATTTTGGTATTCCTCCACGAAGGCTGTGGACTCCTTGTACCAATCTGAGAGAGAAATAATGTCCTT
Source organism: Diadema setosum (assembly GCF_964275005.1). Taxonomy (NCBI): domain Eukaryota; kingdom Metazoa; phylum Echinodermata; class Echinoidea; order Diadematoida; family Diadematidae; genus Diadema; species Diadema setosum. The sequence goes on along the minus strand of NC_092698.1, from coordinate 24,912,771 downwards.
TGTTGAGCATCTTATCAATACGAAGGAATCACCACGTCGTAAGAATGTAACAACATGCTGAAAGTATCAATAGTGAACAGGTCGTCAGCGGAATATCAATCGTGCAAATCTTGAAAATTTTGAGAAATATAAATTCACTATTACAATACTGTGAAAGGAACAGGTCATGCATTTGTTTTAAGTTTTTAGGGAGATGTTTTCTCACAAATAGATGCTTAGTGCCGAGAGATTTAACATAATAAATACTTGCTTATCAAATGGCATACAAATTTTGTATACACACTTATTCGAATACTTAGGATTGAGGCCAAAATGCCAAGGGTTTGTATGACCTGTTTCTTATATCCTTGAATGAAAGAGACTGAAGTGCACTGAAACCACGTGGACGATATTTTTTTTTGTCAAATTCTTACAATGAAATGTCTGGGCTATGTGAAAATTTTTCATAAAAATTAGAGTTTTTACACGCACTGCACAACGAGAGCAATGCGCCCCATACAACATGTCTCATGACGTGCGAGCTCAACATGTAGTGTATGTCGCAGTCAGTATAAACTATTCATATCTGTGTATGTGTGCGCACGTGTGTGTGTGTGTGTGTGCGTGTGTATGTGACAACGCTCTTGTTAAAGTAATGCTGGAAAAGTGAAACGTATAATGATAACTGCATTCCTATGTCTACTTTGTGGGATGAATTTTCTCCTACCTCCTTTCTCGCTATTGCACATTGGTTGAAATCTTTACATTTCTAAAGATGAAAAAAGGGGTAGTACACTTCTGCAAGGATAATGAAATTGTTTCCCTATGTCGAGTACTTCGTTGTTCTTAAAACTGAAAGTATGCAGCATACAGTTGTAACTGCAACATCTGAAATACACCGTATCCAAAATGATATACGGAATTAAAGTTAACGTAAGATTGCGTTGTTCTAATTGTTTAGTTCTTTGTGAGCAAAGTACAGAGATATTTTTCCATCATCAACGCGTTTACGATTTTTTTCTCGCTCACATATGGACTTAACTAAAAACGAACTATATCTCTCTTCCTCCAATGATCATGGCTTATAAGAATTGACGGGGATAGTCGTGACATCTCACCAGCTTCCTGAAAGTTGCGCGGTGTCATACTCAGGGCAAGTTCGATTGCCTTCTTGTAATTGTCCTTCCCTCTCACAGAAAGCTTGAGAACCTGGAAATGGAAGAATAAATGCGAAAAGATCCTTTTGGTTTTGACTGGTTAACGCAATTATGTTGCCATTTTATGTGATAACAAGCAAGACATGCCTCCTTGCCTTTTACGCCACGCTAGAGGTGAAAAACAAACATACAAATTACATGTATGATTCATATTACAGGCACCCACAATCATTGGAAAGACGTCGATGAAAGACAGAGAGAGAGAAAAAAAAAATCACAAAGATCTTAACATGCTAAAAGTGCATTGACCAAAATTAGTCTGCATTCAAGTCACAAGGGCCCCATTTCATAAAAGATGTCAGGATGGCAACTCTTGCTGGAATGGCAACTTCCAACAGCAACAGCCAATCAGGAAGCTGGATTCTTGTCGTTACTATGACAATTGCCATTCCAGCAAGAGTTGCTATCATATCAACTTTTTATAAGATGGGGCCCAGTTGTTACCTGGTGACTGGAATCTGGGAAATGCAAAGATCAATTACCAGATGTGCGACATATTCATATTATGCAGCGTTCCATCTCTCCTCAATGCCCACTCATCAGCAATTTTAGCCCTCCCCGAATAACCGACACATACTTGATACTGCCAAATTGTCGCATCTTGACTCAGATACAAACATACAACACATCAATTTGCACGTTCTTTCCTACGCAATTTTTGTTTTCTTCTCTTTGTTATGGTGATTGCATGACGGGAGAGAAAATCTTCTGTGTTACATTAAACTATGCAAAAAGAAAAGTCAAACTTGGAGAAAATACAAGATTGGCGCGCACTTCTTAATGTTAATCTGATTTGGTTAAAACTGTAAAATCTGCACATACAGGGATGATATCTTGAGAGAATGGAAGCGTGGGTGAGGGAGTATACCTTGCCATAAACCCGGCCCAGGCGGCTTAAGGCGATGGCCTCTTGTTCTAAGTCTTTGTCCCTGCACAGTGTGATGGCTTCTTTGAAGAAGTCCACCACGATCCAAACCATGTCTGTGTTCAGCTCTTCCTGTTCCTCCAGCTCTTTCTTCAGCAAGGCCTCACCTGGAGGAGGTATGACAGGCATGACAACAGATATGTCAACTGTCGTCATGACAACAATACTGAAGACTCCAATAATGATACCTATAGCGTATCTTTCCGATCCAATGATACAACCCGTGGTGTTAAGGCCAATCACACAGCCCAAAAGTCGCGTAACTGCGCATGAATCACGCAAAAAATTCCGAGCCTTACGCGATACATGAGCGATTTGCGCATTTCATGAGTGTGCCTGACGCGTAGTTTGCGTAGTTCTTACGCAGACAATGCGCGAAATATGCGTGGAATATAAGTGATCGTTCGCGAAAATGCTGCCGCTATCGCGTTCATGCGCGATTCATACGCAGTTCATTAGTGGTAATGCGCAGATTATGCGTGGTTTTCCGTGGACCTCAGTCGTCGCGCACAACCACTTATTCGCCCTATTTAGGGCCTTTGCGTGCCTATGCGCTGAAAGTGCGTGTTTTGTTAGTGATTTCTGCGTGATCTTTCCGTAGTTCTTGCGCAATTCATCAAGCAAAGGAAATATTTTGGCAGGGTAATTTGAATAAAATTTTATCATGTGAGCATAGGATGCGGTAGCACCCAGAGAGAGAGAGAGAGAGAGGCTGTCCAAGGACGGGTCTGGACGCAACTATACACAGCCTGATAATCCCGCAGATAGAGGCAATTTGCTAGCCCCTATAGGACATCATGGCATGTCTGACCTCAAGGAGATCCAGCAATTATTATTGACCGAGAGACTGTAAGCATACTTTATTAAGAGGAAGACAAAGGGTTGAATAATTAGTCAGAGCCGGAATGGAATGTTTCATGAGCCGGAAGCGCAACGTGAGATTTCTGTTGGCAGTACAACGTACATACAAAGAATAAATTGTAATCATGCAAATTTTCTGCTCGGAAGGCTGATAGGATGACTGAGCCAGAAATGTAATTAGGTCGGTGATAGAAGGTTGGTTTTCCGATGAGTAGAATTGATAATAAAGACAAAAACAACAACGGTCTGGAAGCTAGCGGGACAGTACATTGTACTTGTAATCAGGAGAATGTGCCATGTGATCATGGTCAACCCTTGTTTGTATGTCAATGACATCTTGGAGAGGACTAAGGACAGACCACCCGACAGGATACAAAGTGAGCTCCTACGAAAAGAACATATCAATTTTGTGGAGAGTTATACCTCGGAATAGCTCGAATGACGTATCGGATATTGCTTAACCGCCCTAAGCAGGCGCACGTAAATTGCACTCTTTGGAGAAAGTAATACAGTAATAATATGAAAATACATGTATAGGGTTTTACTTTTTGTTGTTCATCTTTGCTTATCAGCAGCCGATGTTGTTGGACAAGTGGCATCAAAAACTGTGAAGCTTGTCAGCCGATTTTTAGGGAAATGGCATCCAAAAGTCTGAACATTTTTTTTTTTCTTGCTTGTCAGCTGGTTAAGTCCGGAAGTGGCACCAGAAAATGTTAAACCCTTTTTCGTTTTGCTTGTCAGCCAATTTTGGGACAGAATTAAGTGTCATCCAAAATGTCTCCCCCCCCCCCCCCCCCCCCGGTCCATCTTCAAAATGAATCGACGTCCCTGTCCCATAAACTGGGCCGTTCATTTTTAAAAACACGGCGCCGGCCCTGTGGAGAGATTTTCTATACGGGATTCCAAGTCCATGCCATGAGGTTGATATCGGGGGGGGGGGGGGGGGGGGTCTAGAGCAATTATCCCCTGGGCAACCCTAACCATAATCTTTACTCTAACCGTATCACTAACCGTGCTAACACTATTTAACCGGAGAGTACTGAGTAATTGCCCTAATACACCCTCGGGGCAATAACATCAATAATGCCTCTGTAACATTCCGATCTCCACACCTTCATCCGAACCCCACCATCTGATACAGTTCCGCGTTTCCACTTAGCACTCATTCCATTGCTAAACCATTCTCTTTCCATTCACATCTGACAACCAAATGCAAACATCTAACCACACCTAGTCATCTAACCAAAACATTAAATTTGGGTCACTGGCTGATGCTAAGCATGCACAGACTGAAGCTCCAACACTCTCGACTGAACTTCAACAATAAAAGACACTTATCCTCCTAACTACCACGGAGTGCAGTTCACGTCTCTTGCGTGCGAATAATCTGTCAACTCCCTACACTACAGCGCACGTAACATCGCCCGGCTCACATAGCAGTCCCAAAAAGCAGTACACATCAGTGCTTCGCCAGTGTAAATAGTGCAATAGCCTGCCAGAATATTGCGCAATGCTGCGTGGTGTCGCAATGTCGGGATGTCAAAGCCAAATTGTGGCAATGAGACACAACGTTTCGAACGATTACTAGTAACCGTGGAGGGGGGGGGGGGGGGGGACATAGGAAAGACAAATTTTGATGATTTTGTTGTTTCCATGACCAAGACTGTTTACACGTGTTGCACGTTGACACGTATGTAATTCATTGAACACACCTCTAAGATCTCGGCCGTCGACCACACAATCACGACAAAAATCGGCACACACACTGCCTGCGACCTAATCTACAAAATTGCAGAGTAATATGGTAATTCATGCATAATGCATCAATAAAATCAGACCTTTTGCTTTTAGTCACTACATAAAGCTAAAAAACGGGATTTTCTCTTTTTTTTTGGGGGGGGGGGTATACAATATTCTCTAGTGTTCTTAGCAAATCTAAGTGAAAAGAATGTGTGCCATTAAAAATAATTCCCTAAGTATCATTATTTTAATTTCTCATGCATTTGTTTGCTCTTTTTTTTTCTTTTTTTTTCTTTTTTTTTACTTTTCTTTCTGTTCAACTTGACGGCGACACCATTCCGAGTATGAAAATATGCTATGGATTGATTCTAATCAATAAAAACAAAAATACTCATGCTTTTATGAAATTTGATTGAAAGCACAATTTGCATTGATTTGAAATTGTACATGAATTTTCACATTGTTGAGCAATTTTTGGTCCAATATGCATATACATAATTATATATGTAACTTCAAAACGGTGCCCGGGCGTCGCAAAGTTGGTGTCAAAACATGAAAATATAAGGGAGACTCGGAAGAGAAAAGTCATGAAACATCGCGTGGAATGTCGGGGGGTGGGGGGGGGGGGGGCTCCCAACCAGCCTAGTTACTGTATGGTTACCGGTGCAGATCAGATTGTGACACTGAAATAAGGTGAAAAGTTGAACCTATTTTTCTTGAAGTGAATGGTGTCTATTCGACGCTTATCAATGTTTTCAAATTTTACAAATCCATCAAAGTGGGCTGAAAAGTTGTATATACGTCCACCTTGTTGCCGGCGGCCACGGTAGCCCCGTTTGCCACAAACGTAGTGCACCGTGGAGGGATATTCTCCCCGTTTCCCATCCGTATTCTAGCCTTGTTCGTTCCAGTCCTCGCTTTAGCGAACATGTAACAATCGGGCTGGTCAGGCTGGACTTCATAATATTTCCCGTTGCGTTCCACTATATACGGACCGCCTACAAGCTTCGTTTCGGCCTACTGCGTGCTGTCAGATCTTGTTGCGTTTACCCCGTTTTCATACGGCCTGCTAAGTATACTAGGTTTCTCATCAGCACTGTGACTACCGTGGCAATTTATTTGATAATTTAGAAATCTGACACGGCATCCACGGCCTGTCACGTTTGCCTATCCCATCCCCCCGCGTTGTCTCACGGCCATCTCGTTTGCTCATGGTGGCCTGAAACGTGATTGCGGTGGCCGCTGGAAACATGGTGTAAACGTCGCATACTACCATGCTTGCCAGGTATGAAAGGAAGAGCAAGAAATGCGTACAACTGCGTGCTTCGTTGTACTCCTACAGTTACCTGTACCAGCTGGTGCAGTGGGGAAATCGTGCGCACACTCAGTAGCTTACCTGCCGCTCTTGCCTGGTTGGATTCGGCCAAGCATGTGTGCAAGTAAACATCCTCCCTGAGGACAGTTATTTCGTTGTCAATAAGGGGATCTCCCTGGCACATCCGCTCTGCCTCGTTCAGTGGAAAGTTGCACTCCATCATGAATCTTGTGTGAGAGGAGATTCCGAATTGAATATATTATATAGAAAGAGAAGGAGAAGAAAGCTTTAAGTCAAAGTCATAGCCTGACGATGTGATTCCTTCCAGGCGAGATCAGTTGACAATGGAATATATCGATACTTCAACATTAATCAATCCGTGGCAACTCAACTCTGGAAAAATATATCATGTTGCTAACTGTTCTGTGCGATTAGTTTCAAACGAATGAAGAAACAGAAACAGAGTGTGAACAAATATCTAGTATTCACCATGCCAGCCTGCTGTGTCGTGGACATAAAGCACATGACAATCATTTAAATATATCATGTATATCAATAAAGATATCGTTAAGCATGTGGGATGATGCAGTTCATATTTTTCAAGTTAAAACCCTTTTAAAATGTCTTCAACGTATATGGTGAAGTGGAGAGGAGAGAAGCAGTAGCATGAATTACCGATGAGCGTTGAACCAGGGAGGTGCTAGAGAAGGAGAGACAACTACTTGCTCTCCTTTGAAGTCATGCGCCGCGCCGCCGAGAAGTTATGCGTTCAACTACAGGTGTTACCCATGTGCTTTGACAAAAGAGAGCATCAATAATCGGGACTAGCGCTCTCACATCTAGAAATACTTGCCCCTACTGCAATTCGCTCTCTCTTTCAATGTGATGGCAACAATGAATTTGTGTAACTTGAATTGGAGCAGCGAACCAAAATGCAGTGTAAAACTAACAATTTTCTATTCTAAATCAATTCGAGTATTTCATTTAAAATTTTACGGTGAAATAAAACTTGTAATTCAACGAAAGGTGAAATGCGTTCTTCGTCTCCGAACTTCGTCTTGCGAACCAGAGCGGTGCCGAGCATGACTTCAAAGCGTAATGGAATGCTAGACATCCCATAATAACGCCTTGAACCCAAACATGTGTTTGCATGAATTACGAAGAGTTGCCACTCCATCTCTGTAACACCTCCCTGGTTGAACACACTCTTACCGCAAGCACTCTTTGAAGTCGCCCTTCTGCCACGCCTGCACACCTTCGTGGAACAAGAGCGTGCTATAATCCACATATTTCTCTGCCGCGAAAACGGAATCGGTCAGGCAGCCAAGGAAGTCGCTGAATCCGGCGATGCGTTCTGCATATATGCGTGGAAACGAATTAAACATTCATGTCTTGATCGTCACTTTGTTGCGGCTGAGAACATTTTCCATAATTCCCTTTCCTTTGCCCACTTTTCCTTCCTGCCGTCAAAATCATCTGATTCTAACGGCAATGAAAAGTTTGAAGGCTTTCGTGGAACCTTCGGAAACCACTGGAACAAAGGCAAAAGGCTGAAGCTACTGATTGATAAATTGCCTTACATCAAAGTTGTTTTCTTTTAACCTGATGTTCTCATTTCGGACACGGGTTCAAATCAGTAAAAACTGCCTCATCGACAAAATTTTGAAAGTTTTATTGTGTATGGCTTCTCAGCAAGGAATTTTATCGTGTTTTTCAATCTCTCCTTTTTTTTTTCTTAAGGACACAGGGAAACTGGAAACATTTATCTTGATTCAGCATCATGTGAGCTTGCATACCCCCTTGTCAACCTCTAGTTCTTCCTCTTTCAACCAACGAAACGTATTTCTCAATTCCTCTTTGCCCAACGCGTTATTAACAATTTACCTTAAATGTGGTGTTCTCTGGCAATCACTTTGGAAGAGTAATGGTATCACTGCTAAGAATGTGTTTTTTTATATTTATTTTCTTTTTTTTTCTGGCAAGTTTTTTTTTTTTTTTTTTTTTTTTTGAAGGTTGTTTTGAAGATTCATATACTTCATTGCAACCTGGTTGCTTCATTTCTCACTCAATGATATGTTAGTCCGGTGCCAATCATCTTCATAATCTTAAAACAAATTTGAAATAAGCAAATATCATCATAATAATGCTCACTAAAAAGGGTGTCACTACCGTCAGTTGTGAGAGTCTGAATAATTATAGAATTACCCGATATTTGTCAGAATCCGCAAAAACGTAAATGCCCTTAAAAGAGGACATTAGCAAATTCACTGTCAATTCAAACATTTCCTCCTTTCTCCTATTATTGCAGAATGGTATGGTTCTATAGTTCCCAATGATATTTCAAAGTTTGGGTTAATAAACCGAATCTTTATCAATGCTCCAAAACACCTATATAAAAAAATGAAACAATCTCGCAATAACATGTTACTGTCCTACCTTTCATGTCCAGGGTGGCTAGCCAGTCAGTGCTTTCTTTAAAACACTGCTCCCTGGACTCCTCCACCTGCACACCCCACTCCTCATTCTTCCAGCACCATTTCTCGCAGGCAAGGCACAGGGATTTCAAGGCCTCCTTGAATCGACTTCGGATGACCTGCGTTCACAAGGAAAGAACAAACATACAAATAAATAAATAAATGAATAAATAAATAAATAAATAAACGACAAAACTGATATAACTGGGTGGATGATTACTTGAAGCTCGGTCAGTAAACTTCTTTGCAGGGACATCATGCATTTTCATGCGTAAACTTACATTGCCGTATACGTTATCAGCCTGAAGATAGTATTATGTGGACATCAATGTTGGCCGACTGGACACTTGTAATTTTTTCATCGTTTTTGTTTATATATATCAAGCAAGTTTCTTAGTTTAGTCGACATGCGCAAGCTGAAATGGTTTATGAATACATGCATATCTAGGCTCATGCACATACACATTTTCCTAATAGACAAATTCAATGAACGTCTCCCAGTACGGCTGTATCAACTATTTTCAGCTGATTTGAGCACAAAAAAAAAAACCCAAACAAACTTAAACCAGGGAGGTGTGAGAGATCTTTCTCATGCCCACCTCCCTGCTTAAACAAACAAACAAACAAGCAAACGAACAAAACCAAAGACAAAAACATGCCAACAACAAACAGACAAACACTTTCCCTATTCCAATGTCTTTCCTTACCAGGTGATCACGAGGAGGTTCACGCTCGGTGTGAAGGCTCGCAATCTTCCACGACGCCATGGCGATGTTCTTCAAAGCCGACGCTTCTTCCTCTCCGTTCGTGCTGTAAGTGAGCGCATTGTGGTAGCAAGCGAGGGCTGCCTCGTATCGGTGAGTGCGCACAGTTATCCCGACGTTTTGAGTGGCGGTCCTGTAGTACTGATTGCCACGCTGCCGCTGTAGTGTGGAATCACTTTCCGGCATACTGGCTGACCTTTTCATCTTAGTGGCTGGAAGATGACAAAGATACATACTACATGTTCACATTTTCCATGCCGACCTTTCTTTCTATTTTTGTTCTTTCTCAGTATACAGCATTACACTCGTTTCAGAGCTTCAAAAGTTACTGCAGTGTATGACCAGGGAGGTGGTATGACCATGAATGTGAAAGAGAAGGAGCGGGATCTTTTTGCAATAGTTAGTGCAAATTTATGCGCAGGTTCTACAGCATGACAATTGAATGCTTGGCATTTCACTGGCTTTGATGTTCTATGCTCCAAGCCGCTCTTCCATAGAGTTTGGATATTTTAAGCTGTATTTCACAGGAAATGCTGAAATTCTGTAATTAACTTGGTGGTAATCTTGTACGGAACAACTCCATCAAAAGTTTTTCTTAAATCTCCGTGTTATCAGTACCTCCTGACTGAAAAAGGAGAGTTTGTATCTCACTAAAAAGTTAACATTTAAAAATGTTACGCACATTGTGCATAGTAATAAATGGTGTTTTGCGCGGACCTCTGCTGGCAATAGCCCGCGACACACCCAGAACAAGTTTTGAGCATGATCAAAATTTGGCTGCAGGAAAATTAGACAGAAAAATCCGTCTGTCCGGAAATGTTCTTGATTATGTGTTCGTTTGTTTGTTTGTTTGTTTGTTTTTTACTTTTATGGCTCTCCTCCTTAGAGAGGGGTAGACTGGCTTCCAGACCCTCTGCTCGTATCAGGATATTGACGCCCTCAACGTCGAAAACTGCAGCAGGTTAAAGGGAAGGTAAACCCAAAGAATAATGTGGATTGAGTGAAAGCAGCAACATTAGTAGAACACATCAGTGAAAGTTTGAGAAAAATCGGACAATCGATGCAAAAGTTATGAATTTTTAAAGTTTTGGTGTTGGAACCGCTGGATGAGGAGACTACTAGAGGATATGACGTATGAGTGGACAACAATACAAAGAAAATATAAAGGATATTCAACAAAAATTCACTTTTCTGGAATTATGAAAGAGCAGTGGACCAACCGCTTTCAGAAAGCAGGGGGAATAATTGCTACCCTTAACATATGTCAATATCAAGTTGATGGAATTTGTAATTTTCATGAAAAATGGATTTTTGTAGTATTTTCTTTATATTTTCTTGATATTGTAGTCCACTCATACGTCATAACCTCTAGTAGTCTCCTCATCCAGCGGTTCCAACACCAAAACTTTAAAAATTCATAACTTTTGCATCGATTGTCCGATTTTCTTCAAACTTTCACTGATGTGTTCTACTAATGTTGCTGCTTTCACCCAATCCACATTGTTCTTGGGGTTTATCTTCCCTTTAAGGTGGATTTGTGCTTGCCTTCGGCAAAGGCGGCGACTTCGTCACCGCGGAGGGCGCATTTATGTAAAAGGAGTCGAGTTGGCAAAGGGTCTGGAAACCAGACTATAGAGTGGGGATTTCGTGAAGCTAGACGTAGTCTCCGCGGAACATGTCCCCGACGACAAGATACAGACCAATCTTTCGGCCAACGGGTAAATCAGACTTGCGTGCGCACCTCCGGGCAACTACGGGTGAGATACGTACTAGCTACTGTCAGGCCATCTGAGGGGACCTCCGAGCAGGAAAAAACAAGTCATTGACGCAAGGTTTGCCCAAAAAGGTGTGACATCAGGGTCTTTAACGATCCAGACTACGTTGACATGATAGCATAAATGCTTTTTTGACATCCGAGTTTTGCGGCAAGCGCTGTCCAGTTGGAGGATTGTGAAAGTTCACTGTGTATTAATCTCCATTATCGAAGACAGTGTCGAACAAATTCTAACACAAACAAGCTCAAAGAGCAACATACATCACGATAAACAGATTCCGCGTTCAATACTGTATTCCCAGTACTCGGGAAATTCAAGTACATTGTATTCAAGAACAATGTACTATGTGCATTTGACCATGGTCTTTTATGGATATCTTTTCCCCAAGCTGGTCGGTCGGCACGGCACTACTACTGACATCAATGAATAAGTACACGAAATTCCTATATATTCCACATATCACGGGAAGTTTATAGTCAAATAAATCTAGTTCAAAATTGTGGCACGTCACCAATTTCCATTCATCCGGTATACCATACCTTAGGATATCAATTTTGTTCATGCAATAGGCCGTCTTCATTTAAGAGATTTTTTGAAAACACATGCAGGCACCTTTTAGGTTAAAATCACGCATGGTCAATCTATCATTTGTTTTGTTTTGGGAGTTTGTTTTCTGTCCATGTTTACATTTCAGTCAGTTATTTCATACATAACTGTATAGAAGAGAACTTACTTTACAAGGCCTTTTTGGTATTATTCAAGTTCTCTTTTTTCCTTTTCACAGTTATAGGGAAATTATTGATAATTTTTGTACTGCATTGTAAAGTACAATTCTGTGGTATTGTTAACTGAGAAAATGAGATGAAAAAAGAATGGGATTGAAGTATCATGAAGAGAATAATAAACAAAGATATAGTATATTCATATTGTCACTTTGGAGCATGAAAGTCCAACACACACTTGAAACCGATCTATCAGGATCTCACCACACGGGAAGCCAGCCGGGCGCAGAGGTGACACAAATATTTAAAATCGCTAGTGACCTTTTGTTAATGTTTCCATGTCGTTGATGTTAATGTTTCCATGTGCTGATCAATAGAGAGGATCGAGAGAGTATGGGCGCAGCTCTTACTAACATGATTATAGAAGAATAACATAATGTTTTTGTTGAGGTGAAAACTGAAAAACAATTTGATTGCATTGCTTACAGAAACATAGCGATAAACAAGCTTCCAATAATGATATCACATTCCTAGAGAGATAACAGAGTGCTTATACGTGATACACTTAATTTTTAATAGCAGGGACTTTTGAGGTGCTTATAGTACATAGGTACAAAATTGATTTTCGACTAAATCGAGCACCTATAGAAACAGCATGCACCAGCTCGACACTCGACACAACAATATGTATATGTACCTGGTACCTTACCTATTGAAAGTACGCAGCACAGTATTTCAATACGCGGTATATATACACTGTTTGTGTGCATATCTATCAAATCCGCGCATATTCTACATTGCAGACCACATGGTTTCACATGGATGAATATTTACACTCTCCCCAACCGGAATACGTGTACTTTAATACAATACAATAGGCCCAACTCATTGAATACTTGCGGCCACTCGCGTATTTGCAAACGATCGAGAGGAGGTTGGTCTTCAACATTCTGTTGCTCATTACAAAACGATTCCTACCATTAGGATTGTCATGGAGTTTAGATGCACTTTTAGTCACCGAAGACCCGACCCCGGAGTCAAGCAAGACTCACCCGGTTGATCTTGATTATTTATTCCGCCGTCACCTGGTGACGCCGTGGGGATGGGAAGTGAAGTCGGCGACGACGACGTCCCTTCTGAAGAAGGAGTTGTGTCGGTAGATGTCTTGTGAATGGCAGCCGAAGCTGTCGGCGATGGCCGTTTTCTTTTGGTTTTTTGGCCCACCGCTCTCCTTGACAGCATCGGAGCACATCCCAAGCACTCATGGGAACTCTGGCCACCACCACAGGTGACTGTTTTCCTCCTCAAACGCCTGCGCCTGCTGCGCTCTGATGTCCACTGCGTACCATGTGCTCTTGGCATCGTGACTTTTCACCAAATAACACTCAGACATTTACTATATCCCAGACAAAGTAATACTGCCGATGTACAAGGGGAAAGAATGTTCCAAATGCAGAAAATAGTAGGCTCATTTAGTACTGTGCAATCAGTTCAATATCCTCAAAAGGAAATCGTTCATCGAGAGTTGTTCACGCAGCAGGTGCGGACCCTCCTGTTTTGAAGACCACAGATATAATACATGTACTGTACATTGAATGTGAGATGGTTGCACACACGAGCACGAGCTGTGAAACGTTCTGCTTTTATTGCTAAGGCCAGCATCTTCACTCTCTTCACCCTCTCCCCTATTGCCCCTCCCCTCCCCTCGGCCGCTCGAGGCATGGTGCTGCGGCTCGATTTTTGCTCTTTTTCGGGGAAAACGTTGTCTGGCTTCCAGACCATGATTATGCCTGTATTTTTTTTTTCTTTTTTAGCCGGTTGAGCTGTGTGAGCCTTGTCACAGACAGCGGAGGGTGCATTTTGTGGAAGGCAGTTAGCAATGGGTCTGAAAACCAGACTGGGGAGTTCATTTATGGATACAGTGCACTGCGATTGTTCTTCACCAGGTAGGTGAGATCCCCTCCCTGTTTCTCCCGAGAGAATAAAACCAAAGTTTCAAACAATGAAGCTCCTTCATAAAACATGTTCTGTCTTCAATGTGCATAAAGGACTGTGAGTGCGTTCAAATAAAGATACAAACATATTTTCCTCAGTTTTTCACACCTACTTATACTAGTATTTCTCATATTTACAAGCTACATTTGACATTCGGAGTTGAAGATTTTCCTTTGACCTTTCACCTGGATCATACACATAAATGTTTGTTTCTTTTTCTTTTCTTTTCTTTAATTACTTTGGTTTTGTTTTGCTATCCTTCTTTCATCATTTTTGGACATTCCCTATTGATTTATATAACATAATACAAACATAATTGGCTTTGTATAACAATCTACATCTTTGATGGTTCGGGGTAATTTTAGTATATTTACAGTCGATGGGTCGGCGATGTATGCTTTGGTAGCATAGGACAATAAAGTGAGATAATATTGTTAATGTTCAGTCGATGTAGTAGGTATTGTGACGATTCTTTTTTGTTTAGGTAGGTGGTTAGGAAGTTTGGGTTTGGTGTGTGTCTTTTCTTTGTGTGCTGTTCTTTATGTCGGGGCTTGTTTGTATACAAGGCTCTGGAGTCTTACTCATTCCTTGCTCCTTTGTTCCCCAACATCCGAGCGGTCATGTTTCTATTGGTCACACACACACACACCTGTAGTGCACATTGGCAAGAGTTCCGCCAAAGTATATGGTATATGGCATGTCAACATCTCGCACTCACTGCATCCAGCATCCATCTACCAACATCGCACTTCACACTTCACACTCGAGCATAATGACATCATCACAAACTATATGATGTACAATGGTATAAAAATGCAAGTTATCCAAGAGGATACGTACCGTTCAAAGTTGTCTTTTATTCACGAAGACCAAGTCGGCTCCGTCCTGATGAATGTAGTTTACAACACAGGCAAATTCCCAATGGGCTACTAATGACACAGACTCATAACTTAACTGACTGAACAACTAGAAACTATATGAACTGAACTGCTGGGCTATCTCATACTAAAAAAACAAACTCTAGAACTGCAACTCCAAATTGAAACTCCACTCCAACTGCATCGAACTAAAAAGTAACTGCAAAAACTCTGCAAGAAACTGCTGCACAAACACTGCAAGAAAACTGCATCTCTAACTCCCCTTCCCAGCGCATGCACCCCCTTTTATATCCCCTCGGGGCTTGGTCACTGACAGCCAATGTCCACTGGACATGCCTCAGTGCATTCAGACAAAGGCTCGAGGTGCATGCACTTGAGCAGGTGAACTTGAGTTGGGTAACTTGTGTTAAATGTACTCTTGTGTATATTGGACACATTTAAGGGTGTGTATCAACCGCCCTCTGTTGACCATTGACTTGGGGCAAACCCAATTTTGTTACACAGCCCCCCTTCCAAGATTTAAACGTCCTCGTTTAACACAATTCCCCTAAAAATAACAAAATTGAACGGTTGAACTCATTGTAAATGCTAAACAAAAACCAAACATACAAAACAAAACAAACAAACTACTAAATCTACACAAATGCGTGCATCTAAACCAACATATTTACATTTGGCATCACACTTATGTACCAGTATTGCTTTAAAATGCGGACAGTACTTACTTATCACACACGAGTTGTATTAACGGAATGGCAAATTGGGTATCTCTATTTCAATATGCAATGTATATAAGTGGCAAATAATGGCACTTTGGTAACTTGGCCCATCTCAAAATATAAATCCACTATTATATTCAACCTTCTCAGCCTTCATATTCGAACATATCAAAAGCCTCACTGTCATATCATCTTGTGTTTGAAGGGAAAAAAAATTTAGATAATAAATCTATTATCAAAACAATTCATATCTTCGTAAACAATTAGCTGAAACCTCAGCTTGTTCTGCAAAACACAACAGAAACATAGCTTAAATAATACCATTTGGGCAAATTACTTGATTAAACTGTGTGTTGTACCATATCAGAAATGATCAATACTACACCACATTCTCAAAACTTGACACACTTTGCCACATTATACACTAAACAAATTTGAAAATAATTAAATTCATACGTGTGACCATTGCTTATCACGCATACTATAGAGCAACATGCCAAAAAAAAAAAAAAAAAAGTTTAAGTGAAGGGGAGAGGACAGAGTGAAATTGGAAAAAGGAGGAAGTAAGACAGGAGAGCCGAAAGAAATTCAAAACAAAGGGTAATTATGCAATGTATAATGTGTGCTATCACATCAATGTCCGAAAACAACAAATACACATTCAAAATTTCCTTCATGGAAATCAATATACAACATTCAAACAACTTTATGAACATATCCCTTCATTGCCTGTGAACAAGGTGCTACAGCTTATAATGTATAAACATATAAAAATTCACCAAAAAAAAAAAAAATGGCAGGAAAAATAATCTTTGGCATATTTTCCTCAAGGCACTTTTTCATCTTTGGCATTTGCAGCACGTGTATACATGCGTATATAATATTTCAGCACAGTTAAATGAAATGAACCAAAATCCTCCATGTTCACTTCCCTTCATGATGAAATACATAAGATAATTATTCTATCTACATAAATCTACCGAGTAGATTTCAAATTTTACATATCTGTAAATTCTTCAGCTCTGTACACTATAATAGCTGAGTTAAAGTTTCAATAACAAACCAATGCACTGTAATACACTGTCTTAGTATATTTCTATCATGCAAAGTAACAGAAAAAGAAAGAAAGAAAGAAAGAGTGAAAATAGTAAGAGAGAGGGTGGAGAATGAAACAAACAGTAGGTAAGTGAAAGACATATTAAGAAAACGAAAATCGCAAAAATGTCACATGGAAATCATTATACAAAAAGCAGTTAATATTGAAGTCAATAGGTGCATGTAAATATTTCCATGCGATATTTACACTTATCTGAAATGACTTTTCACCCTGTTTATAATTCTACCCAATATCACACGAGTGATTTGTTAGAAAATCTCTTCAAATTCCAAAAGTAATGACTATCTCGCAGCATTCTCCAATGCTAGAAGAAGAAAAAAAATATATGTACCGGGCCTATGTAAACCACGATTATAAAACTTACATAATGTCCATGAATAATTTAACCTGCATTAATATTTCAAAAACAAAACAAAGTTATTAACTAGAATTATACTTCTCTAATCCATGTTGCCAATCCACATCTTTGTCCCAAGAGGCAGGCAGCAGAACTGGGAATGTCTCCAAGATTTCTGCCCGTCGGATGACTTTTCCTCTGTAAAAGTATTGAATCGTCTTCCTCTCCTGCATGGTGGCCAGGATCTTTCCAGGTGGAATGTTCCTAACATCCCTTCCGGTGGGGATTTCCACCTCCTTGGGGATGTGGGATGGATTTTCTTCGGCAGCGCGTTGGTCGTTTTGGATGGGGGAAGGGGGAGGGGATGGAGCTGGGGACTCGGCGGGTGTTGGGGGTTTTCCAAATGTTTCGTTGTAGTCATCCTCGTCCTCTTCTGAGTCCGAGTCTGATGTGTCGGACTCCTGCGCCATTTGGCTTTTTAACATGGCCAGTGGCTTTCCACTTGGCCTTGGTGGGGTAAATGTTGGGGAGCATGAAATTGAAATTGCTGGGCTTGCTGCCTCATTCTTTCCTTCCTTTGGGTGTCTAATCGGACTTTCTGACTTCCTGATAACCTGCCTTGGTTCTGTCACAGGCTTTCCGGCATTATGGCGTAGTGGGGATCTGGATCTGGGCCGAGACCAAGTTTGTGAATCTCGCTGATGCCCTTCATGTTTGAGGCGGATGTGGCGGTTGAGGTTATTGGAACGGTTGGTCTCGTATGGGCACCTCCTGCACTGGTAGTTCCTCGGAGTGCCAATGTTATGTGCTTCTTGGAGGTGTTCGAACAGCCTGGACCTCCTTTGGAACCCTGCGTCGCAAATTCGGCACACATTGGATTTTCGGATGGAAAGTTGGTCCGCCATATTCTGTGTAATCAACATATATAAAAAAAAAAAGAAATCACAACATTAATAAATTTGGC
This sequence comes from Diadema setosum, assembly GCF_964275005.1. NCBI lineage: Eukaryota > Metazoa > Echinodermata > Echinoidea > Diadematoida > Diadematidae > Diadema > Diadema setosum. Next base: position 24,894,989 of record NC_092698.1, on the reverse strand, counting down.
TATATATGAATATGTGCATTATGTTGTGAAGTTCGACAAATATTTGGGAGGGTGGCGGTTCCTCCCTGGATACCTCCTATTTCGATGATCTATTCTATCATCATCACTTTCATTCTCTTCCGATCTATGTCTCGAGTCATTTGTTGGAGAAGAGAGGGGATGCTGGTCTGCTTCTCCTTCTGACTCAGAAGTCTGTTCATTAGAATTTCTATTCATCTCTTCATTGAGGATCTCCTCCTCATCCTCTTCCCCTTCATTTTCAATGATGGGATGAGATGGTTTCTGCCATGCCCAAGTCTGTAATTTTTCCCCCTGATATGGCTTTAGGCGATCGCAATGAACTACTATGGGTTTGGATCTGGGAGTAGTTTGGATCCGAAATGTCACATCAGACAATTTGCTGATAATGAGATATGGTCCCTTCCATCGCAACTGGAGTTTGGGTGAGATACCCTTTTTCTTGGAGGGGTCGAAGAGCCATACAAATTGATTGACTGTGAGGCTTGCATCACTGCTTCGCCGGTCATACAATTTCTTTTGTTTGTGGGCTCTCTTTTTGGTGACTTTTTCTGCTCTTTCATGAGCTGTTTGCATTTTATCTCGAAGATTCTGTGCAAAGTCACCACTCCCCTCCTGCTCCACTGGAATAGTGGGCATAGTGAGCTCGACAGGGAGGCGAACTTCCCTACCCAGCATCATCATGTTGGGTGTCTCTCCTGTCGTCTCTTGTGGCGTGCTCCTGTAGGCACTTGTCGCGTATGGGAGAAGCTCATTCCAGTCTCGTTCATCCGAGTCTTCTTCAATTAGCAAGGCTACTGTATTCATCAGAGTTCTGTTGAATCTTTCAACAAGTCCGTCTGATTTGGGATTATAGGCCGTGGTTCTAGTTTTCTTGATGCCAAGGAGTTTGCACATTTCAGCAAAGAGCTCAGACTCGAAATTGGTTCCCTGGTCTGAATGTAACTCACATGGGACGCCATATCTGCACACAAACTCTTCAACCAGCTTCTGGGCTACGGTGGAGGCACGGGCATCTGGGATGGCATATGCCTCCATCCACTTGGTTTGGTAGTCTCCCACTACCATCACCCACTGGTTCCCCTGTTTACTTCTTGGTAATGGACCAAGAAGATCAATGGCGACCCTTTCGACAGGCATCCCCACTCGATACTGCTGGAGTGGTGCCCGTCTTTTCTTTGGAGGTGACTTCCTCCTCTCACACAAGTTACATCTTCTCAAATGGGACCTAACCTCTTCGGTCAGACCAGACCAATAAAATCTAGCTTTCACCTTGGCAAGGGTCTTTTTCACCCCTAAGTGCCCTCCCAGAGGACCGCCATGAATTTCGGTAAGCACTTCTTCCCGAAGTTTCTTTGGCAAAATTATTTGCCACCTCAGAGACTTTCCGTCGTCTGATTCATACCGCCTACACAGCATACCATGGTGAATTTCTAGCTGGTCCCATTGTGACCAGTACGTTTTGGAAGCAGCAGGTAAGTGAGAGATTGTTTCCCACTCTGGCTTTGCTTCTCCATTTTCCTTGGCTGTTACCAGCCAGGAAATTGTGACATCATCGAGCTGAGCGTCTCTTATTTGTGGATTTTCAAGGGTAGGTTTTGCAGCAATACGCCTGACATTTTTCCCTTCCATACTAGAAGGCTCAGGTTCCCATGTATTGGCTGACTCTTCATCCTCCCTTCCACATTGCTTGCACCTTGGTCGAGAAAGGCCATCAGCATTTCCATGCTTTCTTCCAGGTCTATGCTGGATTACTAAGTCGTATTCGGCTATTTGTTCGAGCCATCGTGCAGTTTGCCCTTCAGGGTTCTTAAAGTTCAGTAACCACTGAAGAGAAGCATGGTCTGTGCGGATGTTAACTTTGCGCCCATACAAATACTGCTTGTATTGCTTCAGGGACACAACAACAGCTAACAATTCCCGTCGCGTGACACAGTAATTTCTCTCCGGTTTGCTGAACTTCTTGCTGAAGTACGCAATGACTTTCTCCTCCCCATCCTGCACTTGAGACAAAACTGCTCCCATGGCCTCTGCGCTTGCATCCGTATCTAAGATGAATTCTCCTTCTGGCAGTGGGTATGCCAGGATGGGAGCATTCTGCAATCTTAGCTTCAACTCTTGAAATGCATGCTCGCAGGGCTCTGACCATTGGAACTTCTTTGACTTCGAAGTGAGGTCATGAAGAGGGCTGGCTATCTCCGCGAATCCGCGGATAAACCGTCGGTAGTATGAAGCCAAGCCTAAAAAGCTTCTGACTTCTTTCAGACACCGAGGTGTTGGCCACTCTTTGATTGCCTTTATCTTGTCGGGGTCTGTCGTTACCCCTTCCCCAGATACTATGTGGCCCAGATAGAGGACGGATGTCTGGAACAAGTGGCACTTGCTTGGTTTGAGTTTCAAGTTGGCTGCTCGCAACCTAGAAAAAGTGGTTCGGAGCCTCTCAATCTCCTCTTGCACAGTCTTACCATAGACTATTACGTCATCAAGGTATATCAAGAGGATTTCCCATTGTAGGCCCTTCATCACCTTTTCCATTAGTCTTTCGAATGTGGCTGGGGCATTCGTTAGGCCAAAAGGCATAACCTTCCATTGATACAGCCCATTCCTCACCACAAAGGCAGACTTGTTTTTGGCATCCTCATCTAAGGCAACCTGCCAATAACCTGAGGAAAGGTCAAGGGTGGAGAACCATTTTGCTCCTCCTAGTGCGTCTAGTGTATCGTCTATGCGGGGTATTGGGTATGCATCTTTTATTGTTACCGCATTCAACCCACGGTAGTCAATGCAAAGACGCTTCGAGCCATCCTTTTTCTTTACCAGGACCACATTAGCAGCCCATGGGCTGTCTGATGGTTCAATGACCCCACGCTCTTCTAGTTCCTTTACTTGACGCTTAATTTCCTCCTGGTTACAAACAGGTTGTCTTCTTGGTTTTTCTTTGATGGGTGTAGCATCTCCTGTGTTGATACCATGCTGGACGATATCTGTTTTCCCAATGTCATTGCTGTCTCGAGAGAATATATCTTGGTATTCTATCAGACAGGCTTTTATGTCCTCATGGAATTCAGGGTCTATGTTCTGTATGCTTTTGTGATATAAGTCTGTCAGATGTTGAGGTATCTCATTACCTGGTTTATTTGGTTTGCTTTTGTTCTTGGTAATACTGACAGGAGTCATCATGCCAACTGTGGTGCCTTCTTTCAGGATCAATTTTTGGTTGCCAGGATTCAATACACGTACTGGGATAACCTCGTCTTCTGCTTTTACAAGCACTCTGCCTAGCACGAGTCCTTTCTCTCCCAGTTCACCTCCTCCCTCTATAGATTCAACTAGGGCTGGGCCTTGCATATGGTCCTCTCTTTTTGCAACATATGCTTGGACAATGGCCTCATGTCCGGGAGGAATAGTTGTGGTTTCAGCTACCACAACTCTGGCATTAAACTGTCTGCCTGATTTGCTTGTGCACTGAATTTGCTCACCATTGATGTTGAGTGTTAGAGTTCTGAGGTCTAGGCTACCTTGCGTTTGGAGGAGATAATCCATCCCCAAAATTCCATGGCAATTGATGTCTGCAAAAATTGCTTTCACTGTTTGTGTGGTCTTTCCTATCTGGATTTCTACCCAGGCTACACCAAGTATAGACAGTGGTGTCCCATCAACCTGCCGAATGATCAAATCGGAATTCTCTAATGTTGGCCTTTGTTCACTCCTGATGCTATAGTATGTGCTTGAACTTATGATGGTGTCAGTTGACCCTGTGTCAATGAGGAAGGAGCAATCTAGTGACCTAATTTTGCCCTGTACATACAGGCCCTGCTGAGGTTCATTCCTTAGGGCTGTAATGTGAACAAGTCTTTGGTCTATCGCTGGTTTTGCGATGGTGGGTTCTGGGGGTCCTGGCCTTGTCGCAGCCTCTCCGTGGACCCTCCGGTGGGCTGAGTGTCGTTTCCCTTCCCCTTAGGAGCATTTGTGTTGCTCTTTTTGGAATGACACTGTTTAGCATAATGACCCACTTTCCCACAGTTATAGCACTTATTCTTGTCTGTGCGGTTATCGGTCTTAGGGATTGGTGACTTCTGCTCTCTTTTCTGTTTTTCCAGAATTTCTGTGAGTGAAGCCATCTGTCTCGACTGCTGAGCCAATAGTGCTTCCATTCGTTGCATACGATCTTCATTATCGTGGTCTGCTGCACGAATGAAGCGAGGTTTCGCTATTTGACGCTCGTGTCGTCGTTGTGTCTCGATCCTCTCAAAGTTGTCAGTTTCTAAGGCTGCCCTAATTGCCTCATTTAGTGATATTGGCCGAGCCCTGTATATGCCTTCCCTGATTGTCTGACTCTCAATTGCGTCAATAAAATGGTTTCTTTCCAGCCTATCTCTGGAATGGGCAGGAATATCAGGGTAGGCTTTAATCGACAATTCATGGATGGCTTGGCCTAACTCTTGGATAGACTCTTTTGGGGCTTGCCTTCTGTGCCGTAATTCTGCCAAGAAATTTTCGGCTTGATGGCTAGTGCCAAACCGTTGGGCCAGCAATTGTCTCATCTCACTGTAAGAGTCCCTTAATCTTGGGCTGACATCACTTATTGTTCTCAAGGCACTGCCTTGTAAACTGGCATTGAGGAATATTGCGGCTTGGTGATCATCCCAACCATTTACTTGTCTGCATGCATCAAAGTGTTGCGCATATTCTTCCCATGCTGTCTGGCCATTATACCTGTCTGGTATCAAAATTGGTCGTTCACGTTTGACATGCTGCACTCTGGTATGTGTATAAGGTGGTTCACCACCGGCTTTGGTGTAGTGTGGATAGTCATTTCCTATCCCTGTGCCTTGCTTCGGAATGAATGCATCTTCCCTGTACATTCTGTCTCCAGCATTTCGTTCTGGATTCACCACCGTGGGTGCTACTGGGGTTGACATATATTCTGTGTCTTGGAGGAAGCGATTTCTATTCACCTGCAATGTACGTTCGACTGTTGCATAGTCTCTATCATTATATGTCTTTGCTGCCTGTGGCAACTTGAACCTCACTTCAGAATCTACCTCTTGGAAAATTTCACCTTGTCTTTCAGGTCTGGGGGAAGGAGTTTCTGTGGGACTGTTTCTTGGCAGAGGGTTCTTGGCATTTCTGTTCTGTTCAATCCTTGATGGAGACTCTGTTGTGTGGGACTTTTCCCATTCCAACAATTCTTTTTCCATCCTTGATCGATTTAATGCCTCCCTCAATTTCACCAGTTCCCTTTCTAACTCCATCTCCCTTACCCCAGGAGAATCCATTATTCTTTTTTTTTTCTCTCTCAGTAGACAAAGTTGAAGTTTAGAGGTTAATCCTGTACTAGGCTATTGTTCTACGTACAAATGCATCAATGTACAATAATAACTCCAAGATAGAATAGTTTTCATAACCCAGTAGACATATACAACATATACATTCTCATAAAATATCAACAGGACTATATGTGCAGGTAACTATGCAAGGGAGGTAAGCACATGCATGGGTATCATAAGCAATGAAATATTCTCATAGCCATCTACATATATTCTATGTAGTATTCAGATGCTTGTGTCTATGTATACTTGACTCATTAATGTTTATGAGCTTGCATACTAGTATATTTCTGATGAATAGAACATAATTATATATAGCTATACTCTGTTATGATGCAAGCTTACTTGGTTCTTCAGATTCTTCAGGCATCAGTTCAGAGCGATTCATAATATGCTTCTACTTTGAGCCATAATAGGTACAATGTAGTCTAATCATTCATAGTCAGAAACTGTTGTACCTTGGTAATGGTATACATTGCTTTCGACCAGTGTTGTGATATACATAGAACAGAGTAATCTTCGCAAACAATAATAAGTATTGTATTACAAGATAGGCTTTGCAAATATATGGTGTATCTACCCATAAATTGCTCATCTCATTCATATCTCACAAGCTCTGTTTCTCTTTATCTGCTCATGAGCACTGTTTGCTACTTTGTAATGAGCACAGCTCATGAGCACTGTTTGCTAATTTGTAATGAGCACTGTTTGCTAATTGCTCACAAGCATTGCTCACGAGCACTGTTTACTAATTGCTCACAAGCGTTGCTCACGAGCACTGTTTGCTATTTGCTCACAAGCGTTGCTCACGAGCACTGTTTGCTATTTGCTCACGAGCACTGCTCACGAGCACTGGGTTTTTCTGTGTCACTTTATGCAACATTAGTGTTTTCTGTACATTCTACTTCTCTTGTCTGCCAAATTCTACTGGCCACACAGATCTATATTGCATCATTGAGAGCCATCTGCTTTGCATCCAAAGCACTCTTTTTGAACTTCCTTTAGATCTGCACATATAGGCCCTTTATACTGGTATTTGGCAGAGCTACTGTACTGGTGCTCAAAAACTGAGCTGCTTATAGTGCTATAGTGTGCATGAAGCTGTAAACTTCTGCTGGTGTGGGAGTCTATTGTTAACATGCCATTATCCCACCGCTGCCACCAATGTGACGATTCTTTTTTGTTTAGGTAGGTGGTTAGGAAGTTTGGGTTTGGTGTGTGTCTTTTCTTTGTGTGCTGTTCTTTATGTCGGGGCTTGTTTGTATACAAGGCTCTGGAGTCTTACTCATTCCTTGCTCCTTTGTTCCCCAACATCCGAGCGGTCATGTTTCTATTGGTCACACACACACACACCTGTAGTGCACATTGGCAAGAGTTCCGCCAAAGTATATGGTATATGGCATGTCAACATCTCGCACTCACTGCATCCAGCATCCATCTACCAACATCGCACTTCACACTTCACACTCGAGCATAATGACATCATCACAAACTATATGATGTACAATGGTATAAAAATGCAAGTTATCCAAGAGGATACGTACCGTTCAAAGTTGTCTTTTATTCACGAAGACCAAGTCGGCTCCGTCCTGATGAATGTAGTTTACAACACAGGCAAATTCCCAATGGGCTACTAATGACACAGACTCATAACTTAACTGACTGAACAACTAGAAACTATATGAACTGAACTGCTGGGCTATCTCATACTAAAAAAACAAACTCTAGAACTGCAACTCCAAATTGAAACTCCACTCCAACTGCATCGAACTAAAAAGTAACTGCAAAAACTCTGCAAGAAACTGCTGCACAAACACTGCAAGAAAACTGCATCTCTAACTCCCCTTCCCAGCGCATGCACCCCCTTTTATATCCCCTCGGGGCTTGGTCACTGACAGCCAATGTCCACTGGACATGCCTCAGTGCATTCAGACAAAGGCTCGAGGTGCATGCACTTGAGCAGGTGAACTTGAGTTGGGTAACTTGTGTTAAATGTACTCTTGTGTATATTGGACACATTTAAGGGTGTGTATCAACCGCCCTCTGTTGACCATTGACTTGGGGCAAACCCAATTTTGTTACAGTATCCATGATGTAACACGACTTGAACCCAGTTCAGGCAAATGGCTGCACCGCCCAGCTGAAAAATATGAAGACCATTATGAGAAGGGTGCACGTCACGAGACCGACACCAATAACGAATCATACACCTACGAGTTACACAAAGTCATACAGCCAACAAGTCATACAGCCCACGGGTTATACAGCCCACGAGTTCGTCACAAAGCAAACAAGGCCCACCAGACCGACACATAACGTCGGACTCGTGGACTGTACATTTACCTAATGTCGAACTCATGGGCTGGGGGGACTCGTAGATTTCGATTTCTTGTTAGGCTGTCCTCGTATTCAGTCTCTGCCAAGTGGCAAGTGGGCTGGCTGAACCAGAATAAAAAAGCACGTGCGTTGATAGGGGTATACTAATTTAACTCTTATTATAAGTGTGAATTTCTATCTTGGTTTATTTGCATTTAACTGAACGTAATCATCATGGACGAGTCCCCAGTATATACGGGTGTACGTCACGAGAACGACACCCACGAATCATACAGCCCACGTGTCATACAGCTCACGAGTAATACAGCCCATGAGTTATACAGCTCACGAGTCATACAGCCCATGAGTTTGACACTATGTTAACAAGGTCCACGAGACCGACACATTAAGCCCCGTGTTGTATTTGTCGAACTCGTGTGCTGTTTTTACCTAGTGTCGAACTCATGGGCTTTATTTGCCTCGTGTCGAACTCATGGGCTGTATGACTCGTGAGCTGTAGACTCATGGACCTGTTTTCTATGTCGAACTCGTGGGTTGTATGACTCGTGGGTGTCGGTCCTGTGGGGTGACCCGGGTACTCGGGCAAGGGTCCATGGGAAATGTATGGTGGCCCTGAAGTACGTTCGACAACAGGTCATGTGCGCCGTGATTTTGCGACCAGGTCGCGAAATACTAAGTACACGATTTGGGACGCCAAGTTCGTGACTCGGGACGCGAATTTCACGACCCGGGACACGAACTTGGCGACCGGGGACGCAAAATTCGCGTCCTGTGGTCGCAAACTTCGCGACCCAAAGTCGCGAATTTCGTGATCAACCACACTGGACGCGAATTTTGCGTCCCCGGTCGCCAAATTCGTGTCCCCGGTCGCCAAGTTTGTGTCTCGGGTCACGAAATTCGCGTCCCGAGTGCGTCACGAACTTGGACTTGGCGTCCCAAATCGCGAATTTCGCGACCTGGTCACAAAATTCACGGCGCACATGACCTGTCGTCGAGCGTACTTCAGAGCCACCATGGAAATGCGTGTTGTTGCAAAATCAGCCCGTCCGTAACTGGGTGGGGGAATTTCTTCACCACTGTCATAAGAATTTGTGCAGGGAGGTGCTTCCACGTCCCTGGTTTGTGAATTCAACAATACAGTGTACTAGTAATGTACCCTCTGTTTTGTGTATGTCAACACAGTGGAATGTGGGGGTCAAATGAAGCTATAGCTCCTGTAGTAACGTAAAACAGAGCCTCCAGAAGGGCAGATTATGGAGGCCAAATAAACCACTGCTGGAGTGTTTCTTTAAAGGAGGAGTCTTGGAATTAAAGGAATTTGGGTGTAGGAAATGGGAAAAGGGGCATAATCGATGACATAATATCCATCCTTCTTTAAATAGCAAATTAAATCATCCCTGAACATTAAGGTTAAATAATGACTTGCAACCCCTGATTAACTCAATCAGCGTATCTACCAGGTCTGTACAATAATTACATAAAACAAAAACGAAGTAGAACAAAGCGACCCGAATAGAAGGTTGAGTCCCACCTTTTGGATCGCTTTGTTTTGGATATCTCAGCCGTTTCAAAACCGATTATCGTCAAATAAACTTTGAATTCCTCTTAAAATTGTATGTTCTTTAATATTTCATTAGAGATTTCTCATCGAGTCATTATTCATCTCAAACAGTAATCGCCAAAAAAAAAAAAAAAAAAAAAACGTTGGAAACCTGACTGAAGTCCATCTTAACGAACTGGTATTAACCGCTTTAATTACCAGTACTGCGGCAATTTTGGCGGTTGCTAAATACCGGTACCTGTACTTAGTAACGCTTCTACGGTACAGGACAGCGCCTTCAGGGGAAAAAAAAATGCCGCAGGTGGTGAAATCCCCTACTTAGTACCAAGGAGATACTATAGGCCTAGTAATACGTAGGGCCAAGTATGTAGGGGTAGACTGATTCCAGCTTGGGGCGACATGATAACAATTATTCTTTGTAATTGTAAATTACATAAGCAATGTCGTCGCATGGTATTTGCAATAATAACATTTCGTGCTTTAGTGATCACCATGCTTGCCTTCATAGGCCCTAATCTTTTGTAATGTATCAAAGGGCTACATAAATCTATGGGATTATGTATGCACAAGAAACTAACTGAGAGTGAGACTGAGTACTATTGTGGCCGAACCACATAGAAATGTAGATTACATTAGAGTCTACGGAATATCGTTGGACTGAACAAAAAAAAAAGAAAAAAGACTTAGCTACCCTCTATAGGGGTTTATATTTAGATTACCTTTTGAATCTCTTTTGCATGAACCGTCTCTACCCGGTACCTCAAAAATATGATGCTCAGGTAGGTGATGTGATGACAGAGTTAGGGAAATACCAAGTACAGTTAGGCCTAGAGTATAAATAGAAAGGATGCTGTGCTACAACCTACCTGAATGAATAACAGGACGATGTATGACGAAACGAACCAGTCACAACAACCGCAGTTGTAAAAAGGTACCGGTGTTCTTTTCCCCGCAAATGGGGCAACCCGTACGACGCGTTGATAAACCGATGTAGACTAGACTCTAGCACATGTAAAGATCTACTACTAGTACTATTTGTATTGCCTACCACGCCATGAGATCTGATGTTCCGAGGATAGGACCTCTCATGATTCCAGTCCCTTTCTGCCCGCGAAACTTTTCAGTAGCCCTGTACACACTATCAGCACGCACTGGCAGTGGGTAACGGGCCATCCATCAGCCAGCAGAGGTGTCTGATAGTGATATTGTTTAGGACAGGGCGGGCCAGGGTATTGTAGTTAGACTTTGATGTGTGGCGGTGTACGTGTAAAAACGTACGTGTTTATGTTGACGATGTGACTGTGAAGGTCTGATCAAGTGAGCAAATTGGGCCAAAGGGATCGGGGAGAGAGAGAGAGAGAGAGAGGGGGGGGGGGGCACGTTTATAGCCCAGCAGTGCAGTACTGACAAGACAAGACAACCTCAATAACAACAAGGGGGACTCCCCGCGACTGGCTTGGTCCGCACATAAGCCGAAGATACGAAGCTTTGATGATCCCATCAATGATTGAAGTCCAAAATTACTCAATGCACAAGAGGACTGTGGCTTGTTTATACCTTACACCACGAATCGCATCAAGGGAAGCCACTTTGATATATAGGTCTAGACCTATGATACTTGGATCTAAATATTAACAGAGTAAGATGTTGCCATTTTGTGTGTTTGTACGATACTGACTTCGAGACAAGTAATCAGATGATTAAAATTGCCTTGCTTTCGTGTTAGCGAATATTTCAGTCACAGGTCAGGTTATTTTCTATAAAGCACTAAACAGTGTAATGCTCATTAGTGGCATTTATGAGACGAACTTGGAAGATATGAGTACACCCTTGCCGGGATCTGACCTCGGTAAGTGAAGCTGATGTCGATGTCAGTGGCGGTGTTTTATTTTATGATGCCCTCATACAGTGGTGATAAATCATGATGCCTGAATCGGGAATAGGACTATCACTGAATGACCACGTTGAGTTTGAAGTTTACAGGCGCGGTGGAGCCCCCCAATTATCTCGCAGAAATCCATCGGCAGCCGAGCCTCATTTGCATAAAGTAAACAACATGTACTCGCGTAGTTGAGAAAAAGTAAACAACTTCTCAAGCTAATAACAATTTAAGGAAACCTATTTTCGGATTAAAATTGAGTTAGTTTGAACTTGAAAACATGTCCGAATATGCACATATAACATATAAAAGGATTTAACAATGATAAAATGTGAAATTTTAGCGAAAACCTGGCGAGCAAAATTACCAAAAATATGCCTCGAAAATCATCCTAAAATTCTCGAAGTGTGATTGCGGAACCAAAGCGCCATTCGAACAAAGTACACCGAAATTTATTTATCTGCGTGCATTTTAAATTTCATACCGTAATAATCCCGGCCATGGTTGTGTCGGAAAAAACAGAAGGTGATGTCAAAAATGACACGAACGCAAAGCGTACAGGTCGGTCCCATGTATATATAATCACGTCACTGTAGCGTTGCATGTCACAGCACACACAACACAACACACTCAGCAAAATTGACTGCGTCACATGCAAACCAACAATGAGCACGAAATCCTGAATCTCGCGTACCACGCATGCCCAATATTACGGGAAAAGAAATGACGTCATTTTCAATTGTTTCGCTGACTACAATTTTCTATTCCAAACCCTGTAGAAACCAGTTGATTTCTCAGAAGGTACAGGTGGAACCAAGCGAAAACTTTCACCATATATGGATTGAGGCCTGATGAACTTATGTTGCCAATTTCGGACACATTGGAGCCCGGCCATAGTCCAGTCGGAAAAAAACAGAGAGCATGTTTTGCGAGAGGTGATTTTCAAAACGCTTTAATATCTCAAGTTCTAGTGCAGCAAATTCATAATTTTTTCCTTAAAAGGAAGGTTTTTAAAAACTTAGATAGTGTGGGAAGTTTGAGTTTACTAGCGGCACGCATAGCGGCACAAGGAGAAGGTAAAGATTTGACTTTTTCATGCACACAGTTTCGGGCAGCCGTGGATGCCCGTTGGAAATTCAAATAGAACTGGGCGATAATGAGATGCAAATTGGGGTGCTCCACCGCGCCTGTTTATTTGAACAATTTCTAGCGACCCCTTTCGGAGTATGAGAAATCTGGAGACAGATTGTGTGTGTGTGTGTGTGTGTGTGTGTGTGTGAGTGTGTGTGTGTTTACAGCAAGCACTGGTGTAAAGAGACGGCGCTGGCACACAATGCTATCCTTGCATCTCCCGTTGTTACACTTCTGTTTAGTTGGAGGTAGGCTACAAGTAAGTTTGACGACGAAATTATATACGTTCGTCAAGCTGCTTCGAGATCTTCATGTTGACAACGTAGTTTAGCCATAGACTCTACTACAAAGTATCGTAGCCTACTTGTACATCCTAATATCAATTTGAATCATTTTTTCCGAATGGGCAATCTCATCTAGGCCTGCACATCACATCCTATTCCTATGGATTTCACCCATTTCACCAGAATGAAGACAGGAGTATATTAATCAAGAAAAGAACTGTCTTGCGCAACGTTGTAACAAACGGTTATGAGGGAAAATACCTTTATAGGAGTTATTTATTAAATTAGTTTTGGGTTATTTTTTCATGTTTACAGAGTTTATTATCTTTGAAATAACAGAATCGGAAGCAACTGGAGAAAAACGAAGAAAATGGCTGGGATATGTCTATAGCACTTGCTCTGTCGTCATATCTTGACATGTGCTTCTTTTTGTTTCCTTTTTTTTTTAATCTTCTAACAGTAAAAAAAAAAAAAAAAAAAACATACCGTGTAGGAAGCCAGACCAATGCCGATCAAGGTAAATGTACTAAAGTTTAGATCGACCCCGATCACCCTTGCCAAGGAGATAGCCCAACCTGTCCAAAATGATTGGCTTGAGCGAGTAGATCTAATCAGCAGTGGAAATCCACCATAATAGATGATGACTGGCTGGGGAGGAAACATACCGAATGTTCCACCCGAAGGTTTTGAAATGCTATTGAGGGAGGTTATACTGTAAGTCCCGAGACGAAGTCGAGGGACTTATAGCCTCCAGAAATCATGGAAATAGCATTTCAAACCCTGAGGGTGGAACGTTTGATACATGTTCCCGACAACAAAAGTCATCATCTGTTATAAGTAATATATGGGTTAGTCAAATACCAAGCCACGCTCGCAACGTCAACCACCAGCACAACGCACTCGATCGCTCGCGCAGAGCCAAATTCACTGTGCACGGGTCCTTCAAATCCAAAGAGGTTAGAATTTACCTCTTTGTTAAAGATAATCACACTTTCGTACACATTACAATAATCGGTCATCTGCTTTTTTCACATAATATGGAATAGGCAAATTTATCCTGTCGATTGCGTGAAAAATATGATCGTTCAATCGTTTGGTATTGTTTGTCATTTGTTACGTGAAAATGTTTTCCCATGGGAGAACATTACAAAAATATTCTGCCCATGGGCTAACGTGCAATGTGCCTCCATCACCTGACTGTGTTTAGCCAATCACTAACCGGTATTTAACTAACCCATTGATGATGACTGGCGGGGGAGGGAACATACCGAATGTTCCACCCAAAGGGTTTGAAATGCTATTGAGGGAGGTTATAAGTCCCGAGACGAAGTCGAGGGACATTTAACCTCCCGAAATAACATTTCAAACCCTGAGGGTGTAACGTTTGGTACATGTTCCCGACAACAAAAGTCATCATCTATTATTATATTGGTTAGTCAAATACTAGTACCATCATCTGTTACGAGTATTTTTTTCCCATAACCTTTTATTGATTCCATATTCAACACAAATTCATGACAACTCAAATCAAATATTATACAAAATCCACGATTCAGCATAACACAATTATAGTGAAATCAAGCTAAGCTGTACTTTCAGCAAAACAGTACATTCGTAAAGAATATACAATGCACCAGAAAAAAAAAAAAAAAACCAATATACACTGCTCACTTACTTTCGTTAAAATCAAATCGAGCTGGTACTTTCAGCAAGACAGTACATTCATTAAAAAAAAAAAAAAACTTGACACGCCATCGATCTATACACACACAAAAATGGAATCGATATTCCCCTTTTATTACCCCCTACCCCGCGATTATAAACCAAACCCCCATCAAACCATTCTTCCTATACATACCTCCTCCCCTCCCAACTACCCTTCCCATCCCTTCCCCCTTCCCCGTGGACATCTGACTCCGGGTCCTTCCATACTTGTCTTTATACTCTCAAATTTTCCCATTTACTGAAATGAATACGTGAAAATGTTTTCCCATGGGAGAACATTACAAAAAATCTTAATGTTCTGCCCATGGCGAACATAACCAATGTGCCTCCATCACACGTACGTGACTGTGTTTAGCCAATCACTAACCGGTATTTGACTAACCCATTTGATATACATGTAACACGATGTTACATGCAAATGCTACATTTATTTATGACCACGCACTATGACAGACGTATCCTATCAAGAGCTTGCATCGATTTATGACTTCTAACTTTTCAGTGAGTTATCATTTGCGTATTGCTAGACAGTTACTCTCGACGCACACCTGGAGGAAATACACAAATATATTTCAGTCTGTAATGTACTGCGAGTATTGAGAAGGAAAAAGATAGAGACAGTCCGCAGCTTGCGTATAGTCTATACTCCGGAACTGCGTTAATTTTTTGTTTTCCCTGTCGAAGAGCGCGATAGCGATACGCACTCTGTGCGTCAAGCGTTGTGTTTGCGCAATCCCGATACAGCTGTGTGGGGATTTCGCAAAGAGATTTTCCCCAATAGAGAAAAATCTCTGGGATTTCGCAATGGCACCTAGTGCTCGTGGCCGTGTAATGAAAGAACACTAGGCCTACGCTACAAAGACAATTCGGACAAAATTTACGTGTTTGTGAATTAAATCAGAATGAGGTCCTAAATTCTCTCTGTAATGAGTGCTGCGTGGCAGATGACATAAGCCATGAAATTTAATGGGGACAGTATTTTGATATCCCAATGAATGCAAAAGAGTAATAATAACAAAAGAAACAATCGTAACAGAAGAGTTTGAGAGAAAATGTAACAAGCTGAAGATCAGACACAACTAATGCGACCTTGTATCTAGAAATTACTAGCAGTGAAGCGTATTAAATTCGTTGCACACCATCGTACTGGTCGACGGCCGGTGGTTTTCATTTTCTTCTCCAGCGACAAGATGATAAGGTTAGATTAATAATTGTTGCCTTCATTTTGGCTTGATGATTTTTGCTGTTGTTGTTTTCTAGCATGTGAGCTTTTCAATGATACAGGACTTTTCTTTCTGTATGATGTTATAAAGCATTACATAGCGATAGGCCTATGATTTGAAAAAAAAAAAATACCAGGTAATACATAATACACTTTCTTATAAGCGTCGTCGAACAGTAACTGTTGTCCCATCACTTCTTGTTGAAACCCTCGATTCCAGCAAAGAATGCACCTCTCACAAAACTTTAAATGATGAATTTTAAACGGCATGTGGAAATATGTCCTTACCAATAATCCTACATTTCCGAATCCATGTGTTTACATGATGTATTCCTCTCTACAAAATATAGCTGCCCTAAAAAAATACATGAATAGAATAAACTGAAAGGTGTTGCTATACCTACCTCAAAATCAGGGGAACCGATCATCAGGCTTCCTAGCCAGACAGTCAGGGCAACAAGTTGAGCTTTTAGAGTATTCCTTTTCTCCACCTGTGTTTGCAATGAGGCAACCCGGCAGAGCAGTGATGAGCCGACCTATTTATGTGAGGAATAAACCTACCCGTCTTCGAGAGTCCCGGTTATATGTGGCGAGAAAGATGCTCCGTTTGTAGACATACCACGTGTACAAAATATTGTGCTGCGCACATAAGTTGGATGTGTACGATAATGTGTGCGCGCTGCAATACGGCAAGTGACAGCGCAATGTTATACTGTATTGTACAATTAGTTTACGGAAGTGCGGGGATTACCCGCGACTGTTTATTATAGCTTGTGCTGTTTGGCGTGTCGTGAAATCCAGAGAAGCTTTGATCCTTGCGCACTACAAAGCCACTCGATGTTCGAGTGGGAGCTGTATGGATGTTACAATGAGTAAAATGTGAACAAACAAAACGGCAGCAATGGCGTTATGGCGCGTTATGTACACTACCACGTTTTGAGTGCTTCCGCGTAGGATCAATGTACAAACTTTATATAGTGGCCCACTTACCAACATAATCCCCACACAAGATGAACAGTTCGTATGTCTCATCTTCTTCAGCATAAGCTGCACGAATAATGCAGAAGAGACAAGCGAACAAGCAAGGTGACACGAAGCAATTCACGTGTACAACATGAAATTGATGAAAAATCATAAAAGGACAAGTCCACCTTCGTATACATGTGGATTGAGTGAATGCAGCAATATTAGTAGAACATATGAGTGAGAGTTTCAGGAAAATTGGACATTGAGACCTATAGGAAGAGGTTCTTACATTTAACAATATTGTTGTATCTTCTGTATTTCAGAGAAAATGTTGAGTCCTGCAGATGCATGAAAGTTGGTGGTAATCTGTGGTATGCAACAAATCTGTTCAGTTTTCTTCAAATCTTTTTGTTTGATATCCCAGGACTGAGAAAAAATATATATATATTACTATCTTATAAGAAGTTAAAACCTATAATCATCTTCCGCACATTATGTGCATAACTAAGTGTTAGGCCTACATTTTCAGTATGTTTAGCAGTCCAATATTAAATCTTTCGGGTAAAGTACTTATAATTGGCTAATGCGTATATCTGCGTGTTTAATAGCACTGAATAGCAAAGAAGTGATTACAAACTGAATTTTATCTGCGTGTCCTATCATTTGCACACTGTAACAGTGCTGTCGAAAATATAAGGAACAGCTGGTTGAGGAATAATGTGTAGGCTTACGTACGTAAACAGAAGTGCTGTCTTTTGTCAAAGCAATTTGTTAACCCTTTGTGTGCTTTCTGAGTGCATGTTATTGACATAGGAAACCACCTAGCATTGTACACACTGTCCAAAGTCCATGGCACAGAAAGGGTTAAAGGGATAGTACAGTATTGGTGGAGATGAGAATTGGGCTTTTAACTTTTTGTGAGATACCAAGAAAACACTGATGATATAGTACAGAACATACCATTTTAAGAGGAATTCAAAGTTTATTTGATGGAAATCGGGTTTGGATAAACTGAAACATCCAAAAACAAAGTAAAAAAAAGCGATCGTGATAAAGTGTGGGTCCCGCACTTTATTAGAATCGCTCTTTTTTGGATATCTCAGCCATTTCAAAGCCAATTTTCATCAAATGTTGGATTTTTCATAGAAATACATGCTCTTTCATATTTCATGTGAGGTTTCTCATAATCTCACCAAAAAATGTTAGAAACCTGAAATTAGGTCGCAACCAAAACTGTACAATCCCTTTAACCCCTGCGATAGAGCTCATGACATCCCGATGGCATGGAGCATGGGTATGAAGTAGAGATTCTTGTTTATTCTCTTCCCTGGTTCTACCATTCTTTCGCCATCTCGTATCAAATGGCAGTAGTTAGTCTATCTACTCATGCTGATGTCAGCATTTTAAGTAACTGCCCTTGATGAAAGCGGTGTCGCGCTGCCTGAGATATAATAGATATAGACAGTCGCGGGGAATCCCGTGGTTCCGTTAAATCGTATTGTCCGATTCATGGCCGGGAATTAAAGGCATTATTTACCATTTGCAGATGAAACAAAAACCCAGCTTTATAGTGCTTCAAAATAGTTCTAAAATGTGAGTTAGGGATAGAAACAACCAACGTAAAATTTTAATCATCATAATCAATGTTAAGTATTGTTAAATATTTTTAAAATGGAGTCAAAAGGGGCCTCAGCTTTCGATCCTAGCAGAATCTTCGTCAGAGGCAAAATGACAAACAGGCAGGGAAAGCAATCATAAGGACTTCACACAACAAGAACAGACAGGGACAGGCTGGGTACACAAAACAAAGAAAACAAAGAAAACAAAGGAGAGGGTGGGAAGTCATGGGCAAGGAGCCCAACAGGTAAAGGGAGGGGGATTAAAGCAGGAGGGTGGACAGACAATAGGCAGAGGAGAACGGACAGACAAAAGGCGGAGGAGGGTCAGTAATGATCATGAGGATCAAGGAGGCAACCATTGAAGGAAAGGATGAATAGGGAGGCAACATCAAAGAAGGTAAGGAACACCAGAAGGATATGTAAGGGGAAAGAGTGAAAAAAGCAACAGCAAGGGAAGGGGGGGGGGGGGGGGGGCTGAGCAAACAGAGAGCCCTTTTGGTGTACCAGGAGGAGGCAACAAAAGGAAGTAATCAAACATATTATTATCAAAGTTTATACACATATAGTAATGGCAAAAATGACAATGAAATAACAGTAATGAAAAAAATTAATTGATTAATATATATATATATATATATATATATATATATATATATATATATATATATATATATATATATATATATATATATATATATATATATATATATATATATATATATATATATATATATATATATATATATATATATATATATATATATAGATAGATAGATAAAAGAAATAGAATAAAGCACATGTGAAAACTGGGGGAGAGAAAATTGTATACATGTATGTAGGTAAGCAGGCAGGGCAAAATAAGCACAAGTATGTATAAACAAACAAACTTAGTGTGTGTATGTGTAGGCGGAAAAGGCTGTATAAAAAAGACTCGGGCTAGAGGAAGGAATAAATTGGGAAAAAAAGGATCTGCAAATGGAAAAAGCGCAAAGAAAGAACGAAATGAAATTAAAAAGTTTTCATTACTGTTATTTCATTGTCATTTTTGCCATTACTATATGTGTATAAACTTTGATATGTTTGATTACTTCCTTTTGTTGCCTCCTCCTGGTACACCTTAAGGGCTCTCTGTTTGCTCAGCCCCCCCCCCCCCCCTTCCCTTGCTGTTGCTTTTCCACTCTTTCCCCTTCCATATCCTTCTGGTGTTCCTTATCTTCTTTGATGTTGCCTCCCTATTCATCCTTTCCTTCAATGGTTGCCTCCTTGATCCTCATGATCATTACTGACCCTCCTCTGCCTTTTGTCTGTCCGCCCTCCTGCTTTAATCCCCCCCCCCCCCCCCCTTTACCTGTTGGGCTCCTTGCCCATGACTTCCCACCCTCTCCTTTGTTTTCTTTGTTTTGTGTACCCAGCCTGTCCCTGTCTGTTCTTGTTGTGTTAAGCTCTTATATGTGATTGCTTTCCCTGCCTGTTTGTCATTTTGCCTCTGACGAAGATTCTGCTAGGATCGAAAGCTCAGGCCCCTTTTGACTCCATTTTACTTCATTGGCTCGCCTTCATTGGATAAGCAGTTTTCAGCAGCTTTTTTTGCTATATTTTTTAAAATGTGAACAATAGATAAAATTAAACTGTTTCTAGACTAAACCGTCTACAGTTATGGTAAAGTCCATGAGAAAAACAGTGATATATCCTTATATTTTAGGCTTTATTGCAAAATTTTTATAAGTAGGATGTTTTGTGACACAACTGACCTACACATATGCATCAAATGTGATAACTCGAACATTTTTTTTTAATCACCGCTCCCAATGGCAAATGTACCTTTAAAGGGGATGGCTAGGCTAGTAACTGAACAGTGGGAATCAGTGGGAATGCTGGGGGATGATTGTTCCAACTCTTGTGGGACTCATTGAAGAGTACATTATGTAACTATTGTGTGAAAATCGGGACTACGGGTATTTCCAGCGACCGTCTATCTTGCGCTGCACTTGTGGTAGCCCAGATTCTGGCCGATTTTTGTCGTTGTGTACATTACCACCACGCGCGGCACGCGCGGCACCACGTCATGCACGTATCCACACAAATCGCGCCAGCCCGTTATAGACCGCAATATCCACACGTCTGCACATGTCTGCAATCTTTTTTTTTTCTCTCTTTTATGTCTTATTGATTTCAACTATTGGCATCTGTCTGCAATCTTGATGGTGCAGAGCCCTTTGTAATAAAGGGCTCTGCGGGACTACGGGGATTTCCCGCGACTGTCTACCTTGCGCTGCACTTGCTGTAGTCCAGATTGTGGCAGATTTTTGCCGATGTGTCTACATTCCCACCACGCGCGGCACCACTTCATGCCCGTAGACGGCAATATATCTCCACACAAATCAGTCTGTCCGGCCGGCCGCAATCTTGATGATGTGCCTTAGTACGCCCTCAACGCCAGCAATACGATCTCAGCTGCCCGTAATCCCATACCATACGTAACGTAACGTAACGTTACGTGAATCATTTTAGAAAACAGTTTAGGGAGTGGACTGCACTTGCGTGCCGTGTAATGCAGGGAATCTTCGATCCTCTTGTGTGACCCATGCAAAGCTAGTCAATGTTCAAGTGCACTCTATGAATGTAACAAAGAGAGATAGTTTATCGAATTATATTTAATAGATATTTCGGATCCTTATACTTTCATTACTTAGATCGTAACATATTTGATATGAACATTGATATGTAATGCATATTGATAGTCTTTTGACGAATGAATGTAAACAAATCACTGAAAGCGAATCATACATAGACAATCTGATATGTCTATACACAGCTTTATTCATGTCATATGATATCCTTCTATACGTTACACATCTATACATTCAAATTCGGATCCTTATACTTTCATTACCTTTATCAATGAAGACAGAGTAAGACTAAAACTTGTAAAATAAAATGCCAAAAAGTCACTGGCTGTATTGACCCACATAAACTTAGGCACATTACATCCATTTAGCCTACATTTGCAAAGTACATGTATTCTTAGATTCTTAAATCACACACACACAAAAGTTTTTTCTGGTTGAAAATGATAATAGTAGATTTAAGAAATTAAATCAGTCACATCGGCACACACCATCACGCCCAAACGACAAATTTCTTTTTATTTTTGATATGAGGAAGTAGTGCTCCGATTGCCGTAAAATTTTGCAGGCATAATTTCATTTCATTTCATTTCATTTTTATTTCATTTCCGGCCAAAGCATATAATATGACAATATCATATAAATAATAATGTTTATATAATATAAATAGATCGTGACCAACTGATCGTATCGTATGATAATGACAAGTTGATTTACCACCATCTTGGTTATGCAAACGGAGTCAATAACTGTTGTGACATTTTAAGAGCTCTTATTGTAGACTCTTCCGTTTTCGAAGATGACGGTCATAAGCGCTTGATATCGGCTGTTATCATGTGTATCACCCGAGTTGTCTCGGTTGAAGCTTAACTTGCGTCTAGTGACTGTGACATTTTTTCATGAAGGCAATATCATGTTAAACGCAGGAAATGATTTTTTTTTTTCAATTCTTATCTTTCTATAACCCCTACCGTGCAGCATGCTTCATTTTGTTCAATCCATTAGAACGAACTTATAAAATGAGTGGCTTTTCACTGCAAAGTTTGTCTACCAAGTCTTCCAGAGACAGGTCCTCTCAGTGAGGTTTCCAAGATATCCATGACAGGTGAATGATTATGGTTACAAGGATACTGTATAGTGACTCAAACCAATGAATGATTGCCTACGGACACATCATAGACTTCATATCCACTATCTTACTATGCATACGTAAACCAGCACTTGCTTCACATCGATCTTTGAGGGGGACGGGGACATCGTACATCTCTCTTCCTCTTTCTTTCTTTTTTTTTTTCTCTCTCCCTCATGAATTATATTTCTCTCTCCCTCATGAATTATATTACAATAATTAATTGAAACATTACAAATGTTGCCACTAACTATGGAAGAAAAGTATACGTCCATCCTCAAAATAAGGATTACTTTGCTAAGGAATTAATCAAACATCAAACCGCAACTGACAATTCACCATGAAACTCGCGTAGATTATTCTTGCGATAATTTTTCTTAATATTTATCGGTCTCATGATCTCTATTACGGCCGTGTGATTGGACCGGTAAGCCCGACTTCACAGAGACAGAGTAAATCAAATCCATATACTAAATTACATTTAGTCCATGGAAAAGAAAATGAAAAAAAAATAAAAACACCCCAAAACCAAATTCACACAATACATTGTAGCGTATAGTGCCTTGCCAATGCGCGTGTCGGCGTGCGTTCAACATCGGAGGTTTCTCGGGGCCAGCAGCGGTGCTTTACGCATTTTTACGAAGTCGAAGTACTGCTATACGGCTTTGCAATATAATATTCCTGTGGGAAACTAGTACTTCGACGCGCAACTGCGTCATCTACCGTCTGCAGCCGCCCCTACGGCCTGGGCACTGTCCAAATGTTCTTGAGCATGTTTCTTCAATGTCGCCACTTCGCTCAGGATTCCAGGATCTCCTCCACACGTCTTCGCTGCCTCCTCGGTCGAATCGATGCACTCCGTGAAGAACCTTGATCAGCAATAGACATAAAACCTTTCATATAAGGTCACAACATAATTATAAGAAGAAATGTAAAGGTAAATTGGGACGGAATCTATTTCTTCTTTTTTTTTATGAAACTATCGTGATAGGAAAAACAAAATTATCTGGCTACCTGATACGACTCTTACGTATAGTACAGCCTTTACAGGGGTAATATGATTTACATTGTATTTCAATTATTAAAGGCGAAGTCCACAAAAGTATACTAATTACCATTTTGACACACTGCAGCTAGTAATTACATGTCTTGTGAAACAGTTTAATTTCTTCTTGAAATTCGACAATCCATATACTGCGGCCTTAAATTAATTCTACGTTGTCTTACGATTAATAATCATACTAGCTGACTCCCTTACAATATAGATTTGATTGTGAGAAAGCAATAGCTTGTTTTTCTCCGTAATCCTGAAGCACATTACTTTATCTGATGTACATCACATTCTACCAACAATATATGCTACCTGTATAGGCCTGATTATTTGAATGTTTTCTTCTGAATCGACTTTCTCTCTCTGCCCACTCAGATCCATTCGTCATGAAATATATTCCTTGTTTCTGGACGGACAGACACCCACCTTTGGCACATCTCCACATCACCACCCTGCCACGCCGACAGTCCCCGCCGGAAGAGCAGCTTACCATACTCCATATACCCTTCACTCTTTAATTTCAACTCTGGAAGGTAACCTAGGAATTCGATGAAACCCTTCATTGCCGCTGAAACAAACAAACAAACAAACAAAGAAAATATTTTTGATGTCACGTGGACGACAACATTTAAATGAATACAGAATAAAAGTCCACTAACAGTGCATTTTCGTGTGTCTTGTCGGCTAGATATGAGATTTGGACTGCCTTGAAAATAAGAAAACAAACTGTGCACCACTCGATGCATGCATTATATACCACGTCATGTGATTATGTGGTATGGAAATGTGGTTTTACATAATTGAAGTTACTACGATTATATTACTGTGTGGTGTCAAAATTGCCTTTGGTTTTGCATTAGCATACTTTATTAATGCAATCGATTGACAAATTGTCCTACATCAACGTAAACAAGCACCGATTAATCAGTGTTTTAGTAGTAAACAGGGTAAAGAAAAATGATGAGCATACTCGAGTTGATCTCCTGATTGCCAACGATTACCAACGATCTCCTGTGATTCCCGGTAATCAGGAGATCGTTGGTTTGAAGCCAGCCCCAATGTATGCCCATGATTTTGTCATGGCTACTGTACTACTAAATTACTGATCAATCGGTGCTTATTTTTGTCCATGTGTAGGGCAATCTGTCAATTAATAATGCATTAGACAAATAATTCGACGCAAGAATCAAATAAATTTGAATAGTACATTTTGATGAATAGGTACCTATAATTCACTGGGATTTCTACGTCTTTGGGAAAAAAAATGAATTAGCTCTTCAAATTCATGTCCATAGCACATTGAAGTTCTTAAACCTATCGTGCCAAGAATTACTACCTAGAATTTTCCTTTATACACAACATAGAAATCGATGGACACTGAAATTTTGTTACAGTTGGGCTCTTGCAATTCATATTTTCAGAGCAGTTATGATATCGTCACTGAAGACTAACGATTCGTGTGCAGATACTCTGACCTGGCTACGCGT
The DNA here is from genome assembly GCF_964275005.1 of Diadema setosum. Taxonomy (NCBI): domain Eukaryota; kingdom Metazoa; phylum Echinodermata; class Echinoidea; order Diadematoida; family Diadematidae; genus Diadema; species Diadema setosum. Next base: position 24,870,623 of record NC_092698.1, on the reverse strand, counting down.
AGGCTAATATAGCTAATATGTATAGATTACATTTTCGAATTTTTGAATAATAACCAAGCTACATCTAAATGAGAAAATAGCACTAAAAATAATTTCCAACTTTCATGGTATAATGTATTAGTATGAGTGTGGGCCCCTACGCACATTTCATAGTGAACGCTAAGTTATCTGATTGTCAGAAAGCCAACCTTCCGTGTTTAGCCTCGTTAGCCAGGCTACGACTGCTTGAAGAATTCTACTCCAGCCCTCCTCGAGATGGCTCAGCCACGTCGCGTCTCTATGGTGACGCCGCTTATACGCCGCATTCATGAACTGTAGGGCATCTTGGAAATATCTGTGTATAACCTGAAAACGCAAAACGAATGTTTGCATAAAGGCATTGAGTGATAAAAGGATGAATACAGATGAGTGGGTGTGCAAGCTGGATATCTACTGAATGCGTTGTAACACGAAAAAAAATATATAATATGTTTGTTTGTTTGTTTCACTTTTCCATTTGAAAAGATGGCTGGATAGCCAGATACATGTACAGCTGGAATAGCTGGTCTTCCATGGGGTCCTATTGTTCTAACCGAAGGAAAGAGTGTTTTGCCTCTCACTGTACAATATGGCAGGGCTGCACACTGGCGCCGGTCCGACGGTCAAAGACCGGTAAAAGTCACTGTCGGACCGGTAACTTTTCAGGAAATCCACAAGTTACCGGTCCGACATGACCAGTAAAAAAAAACAAACAAACAAACAACAAAAAAAAAAAAAACATTGGTGGGGTCAGTAGAAAGAAAAAGAGCAGCCCCGATCAGGGAGAAACAGAATGCAAGATATCGCACTGTTCAACAAGTTTTACGCAAGTTTTCGTTTATGTCTACCGGTGCAATTTGTACAGTAAACGGGATTATAGTTTTGAGCACTAGCAGTCGACCAGTTATCGGAGTCGCGCTAGCTTGCGCGTTTGGCGCTGCTCACGCACTGCATGCAATGCAATACATGCAAAGCATAGTGTAACTGCTTTTCGACTGCTTGCGATCGGCGGTCATGCCAGACGTAATCATTGATAGAAGCGCACGCATTTCTGGGTCATTTTACTCATGATTTTTAACGCAAGATCGATCCGATCCCGGCTTCGCTGCAGCGTGGCAGTTATGTTAGAACTAATATACTAGTGTCGATTTTTAGAAAAAGTAAAGACACATTCGATATTCAGCGATACAGTAAATGGATCTGATTGCGTTCATTTTCATTTTACACAGTCATTTCACAAATGAATATTTTCATTCGCTCAGAATGGTCTCATAATGAAGATAGGCGCAAAAAAGGATCTCGAAATCGGCCCTTCCGTGAACTTTTTTAAGACCGCATGCACAAAATGTGAAGAGATAATACTAGGGAGAAAAAAAAATCATGAAATCATGGCAGTCCCGCTTACATATTTGAGGTAGAAATCGTCCCAAAAAGGATCATGAATTCGACCGGCCGCGTCGTATCTTTCAAAAGCTTATGATGTACGAAATGCGAAGAGATTATAGAAGAGGAAAAAAAATAAAGGAAACAGTTTGGTGAGTGCATCATAAAAGATTACAGCCGAATAACAATTCATGAAATCAACGCAATCCCGTTGAAATTTGAGGAAATAATAGGCGCAAAAAGGATCTTGAATTCAGTCCTGCATGCCGTGTTGTTCATCAAAAACGCATGCACATGCGACGAGATTGTCGAGAGAAAAATAAAAAACACATTTTTACCCTTCTGGTGCGTGCATTACAAAAGATTACATCCGAAGTAATTCATTAAATCGCCACAATCCCGCTGATATTTGCAGGTAGAAATAGGCGCAAAAAGGATCGTGAATGTGAACGCATGTACGAAGTGGGAAGAGATTAGCGGGAGAAAAATAAAGGACACATTTTCACCCCTTTTGGCGATTGCATCATATAGATTACAGCCGAATAGTAATTCATGAAAATTTGGCAATCCCGTTGGAATTTGAGTGAACAATAATAGGCGCAAGAAGAATATCGAATTCGGCCCTGCATGCAATGTATAATTTTGAAAACGCATGCACAAATGCGAAGAAATTATCGGGAGAAAAATAAAGAACGTATTTTCAACCCTTCTGGTGAATGTATCACAAAAGATAACAGCCGAAATAATTAATGACATATCGCAATCCCGCTGATATTTGATGTAGAAATAGGCGCTAAAAGGATCGTGAATTCGGCCGTGACGTACAGGCATGTAAGCAATGCGAAGTGATTATTGGGTGAAAAATACAGGACACATTTTCAACCCCTTTTGGCCCGTGCATCATAAAGATTAGAGCCGAATAATAATTCATAAAATCATCGCGATCCCGTTGAAGTTTGAGGAAACGATAGGCGCAAAAGAATCGTGATTTTTGGCCGTGTCGTGTATCTTTTAAGAACGCATTTACGAAATGCGAAGAGTTTATTGGGGGAAAAATAAAGGACACATTTTCAACCCATTTTGGCGCGTGTATCATAAAAGATTGCATCCGAAGTTATACATGTAATCATCGCAATCCCGCTGATATTTGAGGTAGAAATAGGCGCAAAAAGGATCGTGAATTCGGCCGTGTCGTATACCTTTCAAGAACGCATGTACGGAATGCGAAGAGATTATGGGGAGAAAAATAAAGAACGCATTTTCAACCATTCTATTAGTTGGTGCGCGCATCACAAAAGATTACATCTGAAGTAATTCATGAAATTGCCACAATTCGGTTGATATTCAATGTAGAAATAGGCGATAAAAGGATCGTGAATTCGGCCGTGTCGTATACGCAAGTACGAAATGCGAAGAGATTATTGGGAGAAAAAAAAGGACACATTTTCAACCCCTTTTGGCCCGTGCATCATAAAGATTACAGCCGAATAATAATTCATGAAATCATCGCAATCCCGTTGAAGTTTGAGGAAACAATAGGCGCAAAAAGAATCATGATTTTTGGCCGTGTCGTATATCTTTTAAGAACGCATTTACAAAATGCGAAGAGTTTATCCGGGAAAAATAAAGGACACATTTTCAACCCATTTTGGCGCGTTATCATAAAAGATTACAGCCGAAGTTATTCATAAAATCATCGCAATCCCGCTGATATTTGAGGTAGAAATAGGCGCAAAAAGGATCGTGAATTCCGCCGTGTCGTATACCTTTCAAGAACGCATGTACGGAATGCGAAGAGATTATGGGGAGAAAAATAAAGATCGCATTTTCAACCATTCTAGCCGGTGCGTGCATCACAAAAAGTTACATCCGAAGTAATTCATGAAATTGCCACAATTCCGCTGATATTTGAGGTAGAAATAGGCGCAAAAAGTATCATGAATTCGGCTGTGTGGAACATCTTTAAGAACGCACTTACGAAATTCGAAGAGTTTATCGGGAAAAAGTAAAGGACACATTTTCAACCCATTTTGGCGCGTGCATCATAAAAGATTACAGCCAAAGTAATTTATGAAATCGTCACAATCCCGCTGATTATTTGAGGTAGAAATAGGCGCAAAAAGTATCATGAATTCGGCCATGTGGTGCATCAAAGAACGCACTTACGAAATTCGAAGAGTTTATCGGGAAAAAATAAAGGACACATTTTCAACCTCTTTTGGCGCTTGCATCAGAAAATATTACAGCCGAAGTAATTTATGAAATCGTCACAATCCCGCTGATTATTTGAGGTGGAAATAGGCGCAAAAAGTATCATGAATTCGGCCATGTGGTGCATCTTTTTAAGAACGCACTTACGAAATTCGAAGAGTTTATCGGGAAAAAATAAAGGACACATCTTCAACCCATTTTAGCCCGTTGTCATAAAAGATTACAGCCGAAGTTATTTATGAAATTGTCGCAATCCCGCTGATTATATGAGGTAGAAATAGGCGCAAAAAGTATCACGAATTCGGCCATGTGGTGCATCTTTTTAAGAACGCACTTACGAAATTCGAAGAGTTTATCGGGAAAAAATAAAGGACACATTTTCAACCTCTTTTGGCGCTTGCATCAGAAAATATTACAGCCGAAGTAATTTATGAAATCGTCACAATCCCGCTAATATTTGAGGTGGAAATAGGCGCAAAAAGTATCATGAATTCGGCCATGTGGTGCATCTTTTTAAGAACACACTTACGAAATTCGAAGAGTTTATCGGGAAAAAATAAAGGACACATCTTCAACCCATTTTGGCCCGTTATCATAAAAGATTACAGCCGAAGTAATTTATGAAATCGTCAAAATCCCGCTAATATTTGAGGTGGAAATAGGCGCAAAAAGTATCATGAATTCGGCCATGTGGTGCATCTTTTTAAGAACGCACTTACGAAATTCGAAGAGTTTATCGGGAAAAAATAAAGGACACATCTTCAACCCATTTTGGCCCGTTATCATAAAATATTACAGCCGAAGTAATTTATGAAATCGTCACAATCCCGCTAATATTTGAGGTGGAAATAGGCGCAAAAAGTATCATGAATTCGGCCATGTGGTGCATCTTTTTAAAAACGCACTTACGAAATTCGAAGAGTTTATCGGGAAAAAATGAAGGACACATTTTCAACCCATTTTGGCGCGTTATCATAAAAGATTACAGCCGAAGTAATTTATGAAATCGTCACAATCCCGCTAATATTTGAGGTGGAAATGGGCGCAAAAAGGATTGCAAATTCGGCCCTGCATGTCGTGTGCCTTTCAAGAACGCATGCACAAATGCGAATAGATTATCGGGCGAAAAATAAAGAACTCCTTGGAGCGCGTACATCAGAAAATTTCACAGCTAAAATAATTCATCAAATCGTCGCAATCCATCTGACCACCAAGAGCAGGTTACGCAGCAAGTTCGTGCGCCGATGTTTAGAAAAAGTCACAAACGCATTTGATACAATCTAAATTTTTTCATTATCATTTTACACTGTAATTCACAAACAAACATTCTAGTTTTTCCTATCTTTTTTTTTTTTCATTTCTTGTGCAATAGATAATGCAAGTTAAAAAAAAAATAATAATCTGTAAAATGTACATGGGGGGGGGGTACGTCCATAAAAAACAAGAAAATAAGTTTATTTTTTAGGTTGTCGTTGTTGACCGGTAAATTTTCTGTTCAGACCGGTAAAAAATGTTAAAACGGGGCATTTACCGGTCCGTCAGAGACAGGTTGGACCGGCAGAAAAAATGGGTTAGTGTGCAGCCCATTCAGGCTTTAGTTAACCTCGGGTATTGAACCCTGGTCCTATGGATCTAAGAGAGGCAGACCGACTGAGCCAAATAATCGCCCATGTGCTTCGCTTTAAGGAGAGAAAGCTTAGCTTATGTTTTGATTTAGCTAGACTCCTGGGTCATATCTTAGTGTTGCTGGGCTAATAAAGTACATGAATATAGCTGAATGGCATGACGACAAAATGTCTGGTTATGATGTAAGTCAGAGAGATTTCACAGTACACCCGCCACCCTTTTGTTTCAATACCTAGACGTGAAATACACCTTCGGCAGATCATTAAAATGACACCATAGATCTTAGATTGATAAAAACTAATGATAGGGATGACGAAGTATGGAAATAATGGTTATAATATATGATGAATTGAATGATTATGATTATCATGGTAATATTTTGATGAAAGGACATTTTAATGATAGTCATCATCATAATTCCAGCTACGTGTACAGTGGTGAAATACGAAAGATCATAATACCCGTAATTACATACTTATACTTGACCCGTCACTATATCACCTTGAAAAGTCGCAGTTTTCTTGAAAAAAAGTGCAAAATGAGGTGATTTGACTTTTGTCCAGAAAGTCAACGCACTACATCTCAAGCCACCTCCTGTAAATTTCGATGTCTTAGAATCTTCTGTAACAAGATATGTTACGTATTTTATGACGCTTAACACCATCTTATAACAAACTAAGCTATCATGTGTGAATTGCCCAGGCATCTCTTGTAAACAATATGAAATAGAAATCGTCTTAACTTCAAAAACTGACTATCATCATACTGTTCCTCTTGTGGCCTGATTTCATACCGTTTTTGCGTTGTGTTTTTCTTCGAGTTTCTTGTTCCTTTTTCCTCATATGAATTGGAACAATTTGTATATCATTGAAAAGCATGAAGTGATTATTATGAATTCAATTCATAATTAATGCTTGAGTGCTTTATATTATAATTGGCGTCGTGTTGATTCAAGTTTTTAAGATGAAATAAGATAACACACGTCTTTGCTATTTGCCGAGTCGTGGTCGACGAACATTAGGGCCAGTGACGACGACGTGGTAGCGATGGTCATCGCGGCGTCTGCTGCATCGCTCTCGGTGTCGCTGGAGAGAAATGCCAATTTGTAGAAGGTGAGGGCAGCGATCATTTTATCGGTCTCCTCACGCCATCCGAGATCTGCGGCTGCCAATTTTCCCGCGGAGTCACTCATGATCTCCAGCAATAGTTCCCCAGCCGAGTTGTCATGGTTGTCGACGTCACTACTTGTACCCTCAATTTGAACATGGTTAGCTTGGCCTTCAAAGCAAACATATAAAGAAACACATGTGATTATGACCTTCTATCACATGCAGGAGATTCGCCGTGAATTTATGGGAAAACATTACAAGGCATTACTTCCTCCCCTCCGTTGATGTCATTTGCGGCATTTATTCTTCTGGGATCAACTGTGACATTTACGTATAATATGTACATGTACCAATAATTTAGTAATTCTCTCATTACGCAATGTGTATGTTGAACGTATGGTGAATTCATCTGCTTCATCAAACAAGTGTATTTCGATTTGCTTGACGCATGGAGAGTAGAGCCTCTGCGTATAGGTTCCGAAAGATCCACTTATAAATAGAAATGTCAATATTGACTGATTGAGGTTTCTTCCAACTGACACTGATTTTGCCCTTGTGAAAATCTTCCATATCATTGTTGAGTAAATCCAATGATCCATACAACATTTTCTTCATACAGAATAGGATAAAAAGAAATGTTTATAATTACATGTATCGTCTCCTTCAAAAAAAAAAAAAAGCTATGCCTATTTAACTGGGTTAGCCACACTTATCCTTATCCATGCGTCATCTTTCTCGTCTTTGTTGCAAGCACTGGTTTGACGTCATTCATATTTCTTTTTTTTTTCTTTTTCTTTTTTGTTGAAATTCATCGTTAAAGCACATTTGATTAGGGCAATCCAGAGCTTGCATTCATTGTCATTTTATCGTCACCTCTGAATTCTACTAAAAGTCACATTTAAAGGATTTGATAGCTGGATTTTTAAAATGTGGCATTTCGGTACCTATCGTGTCGTCATCTGTGTCTTCCTTGCTTTGATTATCTTTGATGACGTCATCAGTTACCGTAATCTGAGGACAGTGCACGTCCCTTACGTCATTGTCAGCAGACTTCGGAGAGATGGTTTGAGTCAGGAGTGGATCTTTATTAGCAAAGACAATAAAAACAAGGAGAGAACATATCGCTGATATCAACATCATCATCAACAGTTCTTGTCTGGTAAAAATAACGTTGATAAGACATACAGATGACGATTACATATGTGTATAACGAACTCTATTCCACATTGCTGGAGGTCGGCCAAAAAGAAAAAAAGAATCTCAAGCAATCGGTGTATGTTAATAATTATTCATTGTTATTTTTCCATGAAGCAGAATAAAAAAAAAATATGTTTCAGTCGAACCCTGAATACAGTTCACTGCACGATTGTTTCACGTGCAGAATTTTCAAAAGCCTAAAGTGCTATAAATTCATAACCAAGTTTACTGTCTATTTCTTTTACCAGGCTGGCGGTTTTTTTCTTTTTTACAAGTACTTCTCTGATTTTGAATGTTTGTAATGAATTCATCCAGTTCCATGAAATAGTTCTCCAAAATGGACTATACAGTGAAATTCAGAGATGCCATTCAAACAATAAAATGGGTTTGATGAGTTGATTAATGCTGTACAAAGCAGAGCAACTTTACTTCAAATTTGTAGCAGATTCCTGGTACAAATATTGTCAAGAACGGTACATGATAACCCACTTATTGAACTTCATGCAAATTGAAAGTAGCATTTCTATTTAGCATGTTTAGAGAGAGAGAGAGAGAGAGAGAGAGAGAGCTAATGTGTTCTATATACATCACAATTCATCTTGCTCGTCTGCCATGTTATTACGGTATAACATGTATATAAATGACATTATATCAAAATTTCAAATCATTTACAAAGACATGTATTAGTGTGTATGTTTTATCTTTCTTTCGCGCGGAAATCTCAACAGGGCGAGATGGACATTACCACTGGCGATGTTTTCATCTTGTTCCGTGTCGGGGCCATGCAATGTCACGTGACCCCCAGCAGGTGTATCCACTTGGTCATGTGATGAACTGAAGTCTGTAAATCCTTCTCTGATCAACGCAGGGCTGCCTGTCTCTATCACGTGACTTTCAGGGGAGCCTGCGAAGAAATTGAAAACTTTATGTGTTCACCTATCGAAAAGCACGAGAGGTTTTATTTTGTTGCTGGAACATTCATGGTCCAACCGAAACTCTATAGTATGATTTCTGATGTTTGTGTAGGAACATTTTAACTTCGGTAGGCGTTGTCATTAAATGGGCAGCGTTCTATTGACATCACATGAAGAGAAGAGAATGGATTTTATGATACTGTGTCACTATAAGGAAGATACTGAGTTTAGAATATCTAAAAAGTGGGAGTTACCAAAACATTCGTTAAAAATGTTTTCTAAAGTGAGATGAGATAAAGTGTCCTTATTCATGGCTTTTTCAGTATGTTTGCTTTGTTTTTATTCATTTTGTTCATTTTCTTCTTCACTCTAAAAACATCCGGGTCAGAACTGACCCGGAAATGGTCCATTGGGGTCACACTCCGTGCCGGGTCAAAAATGACTTGGAATTTGGTCATGAAGACCCGGAATGGGGTCACCCTGACCCATCAATTCTGAATGGGGTCATATCTGACCCCATTCCTTGTCATTTCTGACCCGGAACGGAGTGTGACCCCAACGGACCCTTTCCGGGTCAGTTCTATATTTATTAGATTATATACACAGAGTAAAAAAGGTAACAGAGTATAAAGTACACAGAGTATAACAGGTAACAGATCATAGACAGGTATAATGCTATATGGAGGGCTTGAGCTTAATTAAAGTCAATTATATATATATATATATATATATATATATATATATATATATATATATATATATTGTTCGTGTGTAATCGTGTAATCAGTCGTTTATGCAGTAAATGATTTGTAAATGTAACTGGACCCTCCTGAAAAACAGTAAGCCATGATGGCAATATTTACTGATTGAGGCTTATCCAGCCGCTCTTAACATTGTTCTGACCCGGATGGTTTTAGAGTGTTCTTTTTGGGTATGTGTGTGCGTGTGTGTGTGTGATTGTGATGTAATCGTTAATTTCTGCTGCACTTCGGGGCTCTCGAATCGCCCTAGAAATGAGTGGTTTCGATATCAGATTCAGCAAGAATGTACATTTTCATTTCAAGTCCAATAACATCATTCTGATGTGGACCTCTTTAGCAGTGCATTCATGTATTTTTGTATAGTTCTAACTGATAAGAGTCAGATTACGTAAAAGTTCAAAGGTGGGACACAAATAAACATCTCATTATTAATTCATCACATGCAGGATTGAAATATTCAAGAAAAATACACTGCACATGCCTCAAAAATTCATGATGATTGTGCAAATATTTGTAATATGTGCATTGTCATGCGTGAAGTAGTCTTTGGCTAAATCTTGATGATCTTTACCCCCATCACACTCCGAGTCTTCTTCCAGCCTCTTGTATGACGTTGAATTTCGATGACCTGTGAGAAGTATAGGCAAAAAAAAGGAAACAATTAATATGACGTTATTATAAAATAACGAGATAGTTCATTTGCCAGACTGTTAACGCTACACTAGCCCAATGCTTCTTTCGACATGCTATTGGCTCATAAAATCATAATAATGTAAATCTCAAAGCAAATATTTGCCAAAACAAAACCCGACAAAGAAGTTATAAAAAGCTAGCACGACAGAATAACACTAACTTTGATTCATGAATATTCATGATACACAATGAGGAAATTAAGCACTTCAAAAACGTGGAACATATCTATTTTGACATGAATTCGAGAAATAGGAAAACTGCAATGGCGAGAGATTTAAAGAGAAAGAGCAAGAGAAAATTGAATTTAGCTGTTTGACGATCAATGATTCAACGGAATTCTCCACTGGATTTGTGCCGCATTTACCCTTAAAACGTACGCAGGTGGTATTCATTTTTTTTTTTTTTTCACTACGAGTACCTTCATTTAAATTTGCAAGATCTTCATTAGAGCAGCCGGTGAAGTCCTCTTGCAGTCTTTTGTATGAAGTAGAGCATTCCGTATCTGACTGGGCTGTGAAAATTGAACAAACACGATATAATAAGATGACGACGCCCACGAAAAAAAAAAATACAGACACTCATTCCTTGTCAGAAATAGTTATTACTGGATGAAAAATCAGCAATTAATCAACATAATCCAACTTGTTATATGCTGTAAAAAGTCTACTGCTTATTTTAACATAAAAAGCTAGACGTGTCTGCGACTTGCATGTTAGCATTTGACAGGGCTGCACACTAACCCATTTTTTCTGCCGGTCCAACCTGTCTCTGACGGACCGGTAAATGCCCCGTTTTAACATTTTTTACCGGTCTGAACAGAAAATTTACCGGTCAACAACGACAACCTAAAAAATAAACTTATTTTCTTGTTTTTTATGGACGTACCCCCCCCCCCATGTACATTTTACAGATTATTATTTTTTTTTTAACTTGCATTATCTATTGCACAAGAAATGAAAAAAAAAAGATAGGAAAAACTAGAATGTTTGTTTGTGAATTACAGTGTAAAATGATAATGAAAAAATTTAGATTGTATCAAATGCGTTTGTGACTTTTTCTAAACATCGGCGCACGAACTTGCTGCGTAACCTGCTCTTGGTGGTCAGATGGATTGCGACGATTTGATGAATTATTTTAGCTGTGAAATTTTCTGATGTACGCGCTCCAAGGAGTTCTTTATTTTTCGCCCGATAATCTATTCGCATTTGTGCATGCGTTCTTGAAAGGCACACGACATGCAGGGCCGAATTTGCAATCCTTTTTGCGCCCATTTCCACCTCAAATATTAGCGGGATTGTGACGATTTCATAAATTACTTCGGCTGTAATCTTTTATGATAACGCGCCAAAATGGGTTGAAAATGTGTCCTTCATTTTTTCCCGATAAACTCTTCGAATTTCGTAAGTGCGTTTTTAAAAAGATGCACCACATGGCCGAATTCATGATACTTTTTGCGCCTATTTCCACCTCAAATATTAGCGGGATTGTGACGATTTCATAAATTACTTCGGCTGTAATATTTTATGATAACGGGCCAAAATGGGTTGAAGATGTGTCCTTTATTTTTTCCCGATAAACTCTTCGAATTTCGTAAGTGCGTTCTTAAAAAGATGCACCACATGGCCGAATTCATGATACTTTTTGCGCCTATTTCCACCTCAAATATTAGCGGGATTTTGACGATTTCATAAATTACTTCGGCTGTAATCTTTTATGATAACGGGCCAAAATGGGTTGAAGATGTGTCCTTTATTTTTTCCCGATAAACTCTTCGAATTTCGTAAGTGTGTTCTTAAAAAGATGCACCACATGGCCGAATTCATGATACTTTTTGCGCCTATTTCCACCTCAAATATTAGCGGGATTGTGACGATTTCATAAATTACTTCGGCTGTAATATTTTCTGATGCAAGCGCCAAAAGAGGTTGAAAATGTGTCCTTTATTTTTTCCCGATAAACTCTTCGAATTTCGTAAGTGCGTTCTTAAAAAGATGCACCACATGGCCGAATTCGTGATACTTTTTGCGCCTATTTCTACCTCATATAATCAGCGGGATTGCGACAATTTCATAAATAACTTCGGCTGTAATCTTTTATGACAACGGGCTAAAATGGGTTGAAGATGTGTCCTTTATTTTTTCCCGATAAACTCTTCGAATTTCGTAAGTGCGTTCTTAAAAAGATGCACCACATGGCCGAATTCATGATACTTTTTGCGCCTATTTCCACCTCAAATAATCAGCGGGATTGTGACGATTTCATAAATTACTTCGGCTGTAATATTTTCTGATGCAAGCGCCAAAAGAGGTTGAAAATGTGTCCTTTATTTTTTCCCGATAAACTCTTCGAATTTCGTAAGTGCGTTCTTTGATGCACCACATGGCCGAATTCATGATACTTTTTGCGCCTATTTCTACCTCAAATAATCAGCGGGATTGTGACGATTTCATAAATTACTTTGGCTGTAATCTTTTATGATGCACGCGCCAAAATGGGTTGAAAATGTGTCCTTTACTTTTTCCCGATAAACTCTTCGAATTTCGTAAGTGCGTTCTTAAAGATGTTCCACACAGCCGAATTCATGATACTTTTTGCGCCTATTTCTACCTCAAATATCAGCGGAATTGTGGCAATTTCATGAATTACTTCGGATGTAACTTTTTGTGATGCACGCACCGGCTAGAATGGTTGAAAATGCGATCTTTATTTTTCTCCCCATAATCTCTTCGCATTCCGTACATGCGTTCTTGAAAGGTATACGACACGGCGGAATTCACGATCCTTTTTGCGCCTATTTCTACCTCAAATATCAGCGGGATTGCGATGATTTTATGAATAACTTCGGCTGTAATCTTTTATGATAACGCGCCAAAATGGGTTGAAAATGTGTCCTTTATTTTTCCCGGATAAACTCTTCGCATTTTGTAAATGCGTTCTTAAAAGATATACGACACGGCCAAAAATCATGATTCTTTTTGCGCCTATTGTTTCCTCAAACTTCAACGGGATTGCGATGATTTCATGAATTATTATTCGGCTGTAATCTTTATGATGCACGGGCCAAAAGGGGTTGAAAATGTGTCCTTTTTTTTCTCCCAATAATCTCTTCGCATTTCGTACTTGCGTATACGACACGGCCGAATTCACGATCCTTTTATCGCCTATTTCTACATTGAATATCAACCGAATTGTGGCAATTTCATGAATTACTTCAGATGTAATCTTTTGTGATGCGCGCACCAACTAATAGAATGGTTGAAAATGCGTTCTTTATTTTTCTCCCCATAATCTCTTCGCATTCCGTACATGCGTTCTTGAAAGGTATACGACACGGCCGAATTCACGATCCTTTTTGCGCCTATTTCTACCTCAAATATCAGCGGGATTGCGATGATTACATGTATAACTTCGGATGCAATCTTTTATGATACACGCGCCAAAATGGGTTGAAAATGTGTCCTTTATTTTTCCCCCAATAAACTCTTCGCATTTCGTAAATGCGTTCTTAAAAGATACACGACACGGCCAAAAATCACGATTCTTTTGCGCCTATCGTTTCCTCAAACTTCAACGGGATCGCGATGATTTTATGAATTATTATTCGGCTCTAATCTTTATGATGCACGGGCCAAAAGGGGTTGAAAATGTGTCCTGTATTTTTCACCCAATAATCACTTCGCATTGCTTACATGCCTGTACGTCACGGCCGAATTCACGATCCTTTTAGCGCCTATTTCTACATCAAATATCAGCGGGATTGCGATATGTCATTAATTATTTCGGCTGTTATCTTTTGTGATACATTCACCAGAAGGGTTGAAAATACGTTCTTTATTTTTCTCCCGATAATTTCTTCGCATTTGTGCATGCGTTTTCAAAATTATACATTGCATGCAGGGCCGAATTCGATATTCTTCTTGCGCCTATTATTGTTCACTCAAATTCCAACGGGATTGCCAAATTTTCATGAATTACTATTCGGCTGTAATCTATATGATGCAATCGCCAAAAGGGGTGAAAATGTGTCCTTTATTTTTCTCCCGCTAATCTCTTCCCACTTCGTACATGCGTTCACATTCACGATCCTTTTTGCGCCTATTTCTACCTGCAAATATCAGCGGGATTGTGGCGATTTAATGAATTACTTCGGATGTAATCTTTTGTAATGCACGCACCAGAAGGGTAAAAATGTGTTTTTTATTTTTCTCTCGACAATCTCGTCGCATGTGCATGCGTTTTTGATGAACAACACGGCATGCAGGACTGAATTCAAGATCCTTTTTGCGCCTATTATTTCCTCAAATTTCAACGGGATTGCGTTGATTTCATGAATTGTTATTCGGCTGTAATCTTTTATGATGCACTCACCAAACTGTTTCCTTTATTTTTTTTCCTCTTCTATAATCTCTTCGCATTTCGTACATCATAAGCTTTTGAAAGATACGACGCGGCCGGTCGAATTCATGATCCTTTTTGGGACGATTTCTACCTCAAATATGTAAGCGGGACTGCCATGATTTCATGATTTTTTTTTTCTCCCTAGTATTATCTCTTCACATTTTGTGCATGCGGTCTTAAAAAAGTTCACGGAAGGGCCGATTTCGAGATCCTTTTTTGCGCCTATCTTCATTATGAGACCATTCTGAGCGAATGAAAATATTCATTTGTGAAATGACTGTGTAAAATGAAAATGAACGCAATCAGATCCATTTACTGTATCGCTGAATATCGAATGTGTTTTTACTTTTTCTAAAAATCGACACTAGTATATTAGTTCTAACATAACTGCCACGCTGCAGCGAAGCCGGGATCGGATCGATCTTGCGTTAAAAATCATGAGTAAAATGACCCAGAAATGCGTGCGCTTCTATCAATGATTACGTCTGGCATGACCGCCGATCGCAAGCAGTCGAAAAGCAGTTACACTATGCTTTGCATGTATTGCATTGCATGCAGTGCGTGAGCAGCGCCAAACGCGCAAGCTAGCGCGACTCCGATAACTGGTCGACTGCTAGTGCTCAAAACTATAATCCCGTTTACTGTACAAATTGCACCGGTAGACATAAACGAAAACTTGCGTAAAACTTGTTGAACAGTGCGATATCTTGCATTCTGTTTCTCCCTGATCGGGGCTGCTCTTTTTCTTTCTACTGACCCCACCAATGTTTTTTTTTTTTGTTGTTTGTTTGTTTGGTTTTTTTTACTGGTCATGTCGGACCGGTAACTTGTGGATTTCCTGAAAAGTTACCGGTCCGACAGTGACTTTTACCGGTCTTTGACCGTCGGACCGGCGCCAGTGTGCAGCCCTGCATTTGATTAGCTTGTCATTGCACCTATATACAATGTGCCAATATCGACTCCATGTTGACTGCTAATTGAACATGGAGAATTATCGACAAATGTCTTCAGACGAAGTCTTATTATTTCGACAACATCTTTTGGTTTGTATCACAAATAATCAATGTCTCTTAAAACAGGGAGGTGTTCGAAAAGGAGAGACAACTCCTGCTCTCCTTTGAAGTCATGCGCGGCACCGCCGAGAAGTTATGCGCTTAACTACAGATGGAAATCAGGTGTTTTGACAAAAGAGAGCATCAATAATCGGGACTAGCGCTCTCACATCTAGAAATACTTGCCCCTACTGCATTTCGCGCTCTCTCTTTCAATGTGATGGCAACAATGAATTTGTATACCTTGAATCAAAATGCAGTGCAAAACTAACAATTTTAACAGCAAATAGTTTAAAAGCACGCTGGTACACGCTTTAGCGGAGTACTTTATTTGAAAGATCAAAATATCCCAGATTAAAGGATAGAAAACTAACATGCGGAAATGTGCGCATTATAGAAAATATTAGGTTTTTAAGATGGCCTAATTTTCATTTCATTTCAATTTGCGCATTACGAAGAAACTAGAAATACATGTTTATAATACTGAATTCTTTCCTGAACTACTCTTAATCATTTCGAGTATTTCATCTAAAATTTTACGGGGAAATAAAGCTTGTAATTCAACGAAAAGTGAAATGCGTTCTTCGTCTCCGAACTTCGCCTTGCAACTAAAACGGTGCAGCGCATGACTTCAAAGCGTATAGTGGAATGCTAGACATCCATTGTATTAACGCTTTGAACCAAAACATGTATTTGCATGAATTACGAAGAGTTGTCTCTCCTTTTCTAACACCTCCCTGGTTAAAAGTAGGCACAGAGTCAACACTAAGGCTTGTGTGTATTGGCCATCTGCAAAGCAGTGAAACAGGTGTGTTTATAACATTGACGCATTTTACACACAAGTACACACACACATTTATAGCAGCTATTCATATGGATGGAAATAAGGTGTTTACATGAATTCATATCATCATGTGTGTGTGTCAGAGAGACAGACAGACATACAGACAGACAGAGGGAGAGAACGCATGTTTGTACAAACAAACACACTCCATTCACTCACGTCAGTGTTCTATGCACATTAAACATCTATGTAGTCCTTAGCAACACAATGCTGCTTAGATCTACAGCAGGAATCAAGCGCAATTACCAGTGTCGCCACAGTGAGTGAATCATCGTACCTGAGCTATTCCACGGGTTGTATGTGTTGTTAAATGGGTCTGCTATAGCACTGCAATAATCACGCACTTCTGACGATGGGTCCAGACAGCTACCAACCTCTGGCTCATCTTCCAGCGTGGTGTACGATATGCCCCGTACAGTATCGACGTCGTGTACGCTGTCGCCAGCGGCATTCTTTCTACCTAGGTGTGGGTTGGCGACTCGTAGTTTGCTCTTCGTATTGCCCATAGCAGTCAACCACACTCTGCATGCTAAGACAATTGCACCGGCCGTATACCAGTATCCTGCATCTCGAACGTCAGTCCTAACATGGCTGTTTATCACGTCGAGTACTTGAGTATAGTTTAAATATACCTACAACAAAATTGTATTGCGAGACTGATATTGATTGTGCGGTTATAATTGTCGCCCCGCTAGCATTGACGGGAGCATGCTTTGCTGCTTACAAAGCAAAGCGACACACACCAGCAATGAGATGAAACGCACAGGCCTGTGCATTATTGTCATCGGTCTTGCACTATCACTACTGACGCCTCGCTCGATGCTCAAAATAGCGTTTTACATCAGCACCCTCTTTTATCAGCCATGGAGCTGCAAGGTAATCGTTCTCCTTCGCAGGCTTTGAGCCGCACGTGTCTGTTTTGTTCTGTTCTTTCGTATTGTTTATCGGATGGGGTGGGACAGAGTTTTCCTTCAGCGAGTGCAGTGTGTGTAATAATAAATGCGTATCATCACTTGGCGACGCCCTCGCCATCTTTCGCTGTGTTCAACAAAGAAAAGGAAAAAGAAAAAGAAGAAGAAAAAGAAAAGAAAAATACAAACAGAGAAGTTCGTATTATCAATTATCAGTTATCCCAGCTGTTCTTGTGAATGCGAGAGGGAAGGGCGAATGTTTATTTGTGCTTTATTGGCTCCTTGATTAGGATTAGGGGAAAAACAGAGCCTGGAACCAATTTGGGTATACAAACGCCTCTGATTTTCTTCATTATGTCAACAAATATACCAGGAAGGAGGTATGCAGGATTAAGTTAGTCATTCTTCATAAATATTTTGGAGCAGACAAAAATAGCATTGATTTTATATATTTTAAAGGGATGGTATAGTATTGGTTGAGGTGAGGATTCAGCTTTTAACTTTTTGGTTAGACACTTAGAAACCACTGTAATTATGAAATGTTTCGGAACATGTACAATTCTAAGAGGAATTCAAAGTTCATTTGTGGAAAATCGGTTTGAAGTGGCCGAGATATCCAAAAAAACAAAGTAAAGCAAAGCAATCCTATTAAAAGGAAGGTCGGTCCCACCTTTCATTAGGATCGATTTTTTTTTTTTTTTTGATATCTCAGCCATTTCAAAACCAATTTACATCAAATAAACTTTTAATCCCTATATGAATCATATGCTCTATGATCAAAGGAGGTTTCTCACTACAGTTGTATCTAAAAAAAAACACCATCAAACGAAAAGTTGAAGGCCCATCTCAACCGAAACTGTACCATCCCTTTAGAGTTCTTCAGGGTAAAACAGCGTACCGGTTTGTAAAACAAGCACTGCGTCACTCCATGAAAAAAATGCATTTCATTGCAAAGGGTATCGCATTTTGTTTCGTTTTATTACAGTATCGAAATCCATGCACCTTAGGCCTCCTGCAGAGCTCCTCAAACATGAGTATGTTCTCTTGTATGCTTATGCGGCTATAGCAACGGAAGCTAACAGACGAGTGGAGTTGCTTGTCTACAAACAATGTCCAGTGCAATTATGATCGCGGTATCTGGTCTAAACAAGGAGGTTCAAGAGATAGAGTTCATAAAAGTGGCTATGATTATTCATACTTTATATTGTCTGTTTTCTTCTGATG
The DNA here is from genome assembly GCF_964275005.1 of Diadema setosum. NCBI lineage: Eukaryota > Metazoa > Echinodermata > Echinoidea > Diadematoida > Diadematidae > Diadema > Diadema setosum. The sequence goes on along the minus strand of NC_092698.1, from coordinate 24,852,282 downwards.
CGCAAAATAATTTCACAGGAACATCGCTGTGCCTTTGATGATTGGGGTTTGATGTCATCATCTTGCTGAGCAAGAGGAAAATTATATCTTAACGGTAACATTTATCAAAATCGGGTATATTTTGCTTGTTTATTATAATCAAATGAAATAAAGCATTAGCTTTAAAACTGAAGTCAATCTCGTCCAAAATGTGTGCAAAGGCATCAACCTGAGCAATATGCTGTGAAAGCTTTTTCGACTTACTATATGCCATATATATATATATATATATATATATATATATATATATATATATATGTGTGTGTGTGTGTGTGTGTGTGTGTGTGTCACGGCAATGTTGAAGGTCGACAACAATTAAAATAGGGAAAAGCGATACCTCGGACAATCAACAGAACAAAGCGGATTTGCACACCGAAGGTAAGGTTGAAAATAGCTGTAATTGATTGTGTCATTCTTCCCTTTATTCGCACCACTTGTACAATGTCGAACATGAATGTCGAAATTAAATGAACAGTCATTCCGAACTTATCATATACCCCAAAACTGAATGCATAGGCCTATTGTCAATCTCCTAGATCTCTTAATTTAAAAGTGATGTAAGCTGGTTATTTTACACTCACGGACCAAAAATGCCAAAACCTGGAATAGGAGTTCGCGGTTGGCAGGCGTCAACATAGTGACTCCAGTCCAGGAAATAAAACTCTATGAACAAACACCAAGCTAAACGTTACTTAAAAAAACCTTATTCAACACGAAGATTTCTTGTGCATCCACCTTCATAATCCACACATGTACAGGGCTACATACAACCACCACTAAGTTCGTGTACAGGTACACATTATAGATGCGATGAACAAAACTAAAATAAAAAAAAAAAAACATTACCGTATCAATTTGCCTATACAATGTATATAAAAACCGAATAGCGAATAGAAATGTGTAAATGAAACCTTATATTCTCTAGCCAGTTAAAGTGCAGTATTATAATGCACGGATGGGAACAAAAATAGATGTACCCTAACTACATGTATAATCAATGAAACCTCATATTACACCTCGTACATGAACTGATCATTATTTGTCCCGTGTCGACTTCATTGACTCGTCATAAACTTGCTCCTTTAAACAGCATTCGTTTTGCAACTGATTGACAAATTGCCCTGACATGATTTGAAGATATGACTATACTTGACTAGCAGGAAATGTAATATCAGCGACAAAAAAAAAATGCATCTTGTCTTGACGAACGCCAAAAGTTCATGATACCTGCACGGCAAAAGCAAAAAAAAAAAAAGAAATGTCAGCTAACACACCTTGCATTCGTTTTATAATTCCTTATTGGCAAGACGTTGTATGCTATAATAGTATATTACTTTTTTCATAGCTCACCATCGCACGTGTGTGTCAGTGTTTTTTTTTTTTTTTTTCTATTCTAGATGAACTGGCGAGAAGACTAAGAGTGAAAGAGATTTCAAACATCTGGGCTTCAATACATGGCTTGACAAGCAAAACGACAACCGCTATTGCGAGTAAACTCTCGAATGCAAACATGTTTTGAGGATATGTCTATACTTGACTATCAGGAAACGTAATATCAGCGGCCAAAATTGCATCTTGTCGTTACGAACGCCAAAAGTTAATGTTGCCTGGGAAAAAGTAAAGAACAAAATGTCAGCTAACACGTATCTTGCAAGCCTTGCCTAACCCATCACTTGGTTTGTGACACTTACCAGGGAAGTGTTTGCACGAAGTCGAGCTTAATTTAACATTGACTGAAAATTATGGTTTGCCACTGGTTTCCCTGTTAAATTTCTTTAGCCTAATCACCACCCACTTCAAATTATCAATATACAGAATAATTCCATTATTATTTAATTTATTCTGTATCATCAATGATTACATGAAAGAAAAATCTCCAAAATCTCCATTTTCAGTAGAAAGTTGAGCAACACTGAAGACACACACAGCATACCATATTTTTAGTCGATCTTAAATTTTACGTTTGACTTAAATTCTTCGCGAAACACCCCATGAGGGCTTCGCTGGGTATCCGTATGATGCACAAAATGTCTTATAGATACATATAGCACTTGCATCAAGTGCATTGACAAACTGACATATTACGTCACGGAAAGAGCTCTGTACCTAGATTGAACATTTTGATTATTTTGCATTAGTGTTTCATCTAAAGATTGTGCTCTCTGTGATACTGAGTTTGTTTACCAGTACATGTATGCGTTTCACAAGTGAAAGTGCCGTCGCAGTGTTTCGCTGCCAAAACCGTTTCCCTTAAAAGGTAAATAGTGACTCCACTTGTGATATTCATAACTGCATAGTGTGTGTATTCAATAAGGACAACAACCACTTACCTATAGTATTTCACGATTTATTTCATTAAAGTATAACAGTATCTGGCATACTAGTATTCGACAGTCCTTTCAATATCATCTTCCCCTACACAGAACCCGACATACTCAAAATACATTCTGAAGTACTGAATCATAAATAACTCTTTAGAATTACTTAGACAACAGCTCAACTCTTTCTTGGCCCTGTTTTATCAAAAGGTATAATCGATTTAAATTTCCTTAACACACAGGCTGCCATAGACTTATGATAAAAACCAACTTTATAATCAATTTTAACTCTTCATAAAACAGGGCCGTGTTCCAGGTACGTATTCGAACATTGTGTATACAAAGGGGTTTTCTGTGCCAATCGGAACTCACAGCACACAGAGGGTTAAGAAATCTCCTTTAGTTCATTATATTTAAACAGAAGCTAAGAAAAGGCTGCACATAAGCATCACTATAAGAGAATTGAATTCATTGTCCTGAAAATGGAGTGACGTGTTCTATTACACAGACCCCTCTTCTTTCTTAGCACACTATGCTCCTCCTTTCTTCTTCTCTGTTGTTTGTACACGTAATTATTATAATGCCATTTTGTTCTCTCTACTTGAGAGTGTCGCGTATTTTGCGTTTGTGTACATGTACATATTGTGTTTTAAACGTGTGTGGGTAGGTGCGTGTGTGTGTGTGTTGTGTGTGAATTTTGTATGTATATGCATTGTTGTTTTTACAACCATATTTTGTTGGTGCACACGGTTCAGTGAATATTGTTGAGGTGATAACATTCATATCTTTTTCCTAATCTCTATCTCCTCTGTACCTTGAAAATGATTACTGTCCACAATGTGTTTATATCGCTTCCTATAAGTAGGCCCTACCTGCATTATTAAATTCACAGTTATCTTTGGCTGTATGAACACATTTTGGATTATATGTACACTTTATTCATGTTCCACGTTTTACAAGCTCTGCTTTTCTGTGGATCATTCTTTTGTTTTCATTGTCATGTTTAGTATTTTGTCAACCCTTCAAGGTATATGTATTGCTTCTCTTTATTATCCAATAAATCTGTTTGATGCACTTGTTGTAAAGAAAACACTCTACAGGGATTCAGGCTATTTATCTCCGATCTTCAGTTCAACGATCGGAACACAGACAGAAAGCAAAGAGAAATTTTAATCACTTTACTTGAGAAAGTCCACTTGAGTGGATAGTGGATGAAAGCTAGCCTTCAAAATTGCTAAAGGTTGGTACATGCAGGGAGGTGAGAAGAAACCCTGTTAAATGTAGAAATCATAGCCTGTGATATCTGTACTGTACTCCGTACTTAATGAGATACCGTGTCAGAAACATAATTCTTACAAAAGGCTAAAATACAATGACATGTGAAATGTATGCTTTGTGTCATGTCTTTAACCTTCTTTGGATGCAAATAAACTAAAAATGAGAAGTAGGTATTTCATGTTGCTTACAATAAGTTACAACTAAATGACTGCATTCTTGCAAAAAACAGTATGGTTCATGTCGTCTCCCAATGTCATGAGTTTTATCACTTTCCCGTTTTGAGGGATCGATCATGGCTGAAATCATCTTCACAATCATGACATAGTGGGACAATTCCCTGAGTGTAGATAGCCAGATCAGGTATAGTTCCGGCGAGTCGCAATCTAGGCCAATGACAGGTCCGTTGGATAGGATACGTTACTGCGATTTTGCTGCATGAGTCGGTAGGAACACATTCTTGTAATACTACTTGCATTTTGCCAACTGTTTATTGAGGGACTTCGTGACTTCACAGCAAAAGTAGTACCACTCCATCCCATGGGCCGCTTTGTCCACCTTGTCGGGATGGTAACAGGCGATTGCTCGGAGAAGGCACTTTTTCGCTGATCCCGATGGCTTGGTGTGGCAATTTATTACAACGGTACCGGATTTAGGGGGCCAGACATCGTAGAGCGTCTGAAGGAACATTTCAGTGGGCAGAGAGGCCAGTAAATCGAGTTTCTTCAGTCTGGGCTTCAGTGACTCCAAGGCCCTAGTCTTCTCCTCAGCCTCTTGCTTTTCCCGCTCCAGACGTCTTTGAAGTTCTACAAGAGGAAATGTATTGATACCGGAAACTTGAAACAGTCAAAGACCCAAACAGTCCATGACACATTATCATTATTCAATTCAAACCTAGAGGAAAAAAAAAAACAACAACTTGCGCTGTAATGCACTTGAATGGTGTTGGTTAGCACAAAACATGCCAATTGTGATATACATGCGGGTGTGGGATAAGGAAATACACTGAGTAAAAGTATAAAAAAAATCAGCTTTGATATAATTTATTATACATGTACATAATAATACTTGATAAAAAATGTGTGTGCGCGCGCGCGCGTGTGTGGGTGTGTGTTAAGTGAATACCATTCATTTTCTACCACAATATACGTGCTATGGCGCGACAAGATGGCCCATTTCAAAGCACAGACAATCATAATGGAAGAAGATGAGTAGAAAACTAGCAATACACGCCATTCCGGGGAAGACCTGGGCCCGGTTTTAGAAAAAAGACATAATCGACTGTAAATTCCCTTACCACATCCGCTGCCATAGACTTATGATAGAAATCAACTACACTGTCTTGTAATGAATCCATAACTCCTCACAAAACATGGCCCAGTACAGCGGGAATGTATCCTTCAAAATCCACTGGATACTCATCGCATTGTGTCACAATAATTGTGAGGGAATAGGGATTATGAGAACGAGTCCTCCCATCAGCAGCTGAATCAGGGAGGTGGGGCTCCCCCCTCCCTGCTCCTATCAAGTGCGTATATTTATTTATTTATTTATTTATTTTTATTCATTTATTTCAATATTCTTTTAGCAGGGTAGCCCTTTCAGTTGGTTAACTGTTCTACCAAGGGGCCCTGCTCACATTATGTACAGATAAAAATGTCATGAACATCAAAACAAAGTATACAAACAATGAAACAACTTATACTAACATCAACCACTACTCCAAAACAAAAATACAAACAAACCCAACCATTATTACGATTAAAGCTTAACAACAGCTTGATAGGGCAATCAGAAGAGTATTGCCACTTCACCAACCCCTCCCCCTTTACAATAATATCTTCAAATTTCGGAGTTAACTATCATTTCTTCATACAGAAAAAAACAACACATTATGAACATAATGAAGTTATAACACAATATAACATAAACACACAATTCTCAGTAACTGATTTCAACACATTTTCCATTATATACAGGTACATGTATAACCTATCAATTATGCTGAGCTACTTTGCATATTTTCTTTTTGAAAACAAACAATGACTGCGCATTTCGAATGAAATTTGGCAAATTATTCCACATATTTGAAGCTTGATGATGAAAAGAGTTCTTAAAATAATCTATTTTGGGGGCATTTATAAACAAGGAGCAATTAACGGCATATCGTGTACGAAATGGTGTGTGTCTTACAGCAATTCATTGTCTGAGATAACGTGGGCTATTGCCATTGATTATCTTATACAAATATATGCAACTCTGGTACTGAACTCGTTGATGTGTTGATTGCCATTGTAATTTGGAGAGCATATTTGCTTATGTGGTGTTAGTATACTGGCTTTCAGAACAATTCTTGCGTACCGATTTTGAAATTTTTATGTTGGCCTACCTGTCAGTGTCAAGGTATACATGCGTCCTCTACGTACCTTCTGCCGTAGCCATGCGCTTCTTGACACTTTCCCTACAGGTATCCACATTCTTCCGAAGGGCGCGCACATTTGTCGTTACATTAGCTTCTCCGTCACATGTTCTCTCGGCATCATCCAACAAAAGAGAGCATCTCTTCATGTACCTGAAACACATTGTGACAGGGGTCAAGACTGAATAGATACTAGAAAAATGCATTTATTTATTTTTTTTACAGTCATCTTTTGATATGTGTCACTGTCTTATGTTGATTTGTGCTTAATTCAATCGCAGCTTTAAAAACCTCTTCATAAGGAAGTGACAATAGCGCATCATTAGATCCAAATTCTCCCACTTATCTGAAAAAAGTAATTTTAATGCACACATTTTGAATATGATCAATTATGTCCAAAAACAACCAACAGATTTTTCTTAATTTACATTTAAAGGAGACCTCCGGATGATTTTCAAAATTTTACATTTCCACAACTATAAATTCGTTATACTGAGGACACAGTTTCAGAATTTATGATAATTTGGATGAAGAATAAGAATATTTTCGAAATTTTTAACACATTGCAATGAACAAGGATGATGACATGGCAGAGTCAGCATAAGAATTTATGAGTTGGGGCTCAAGGAAGCAAAACAAAAGAAGAAGGCATGCATAATTTATACACAGGTGAACTCGCAAGCGAGCGGTATTGTGATGGAATTACACTGCTACATTTCTGAAATCTGTGAACCTCCTATGTCATCATCCTTGTTCAGTGTAATTTGTTTATGGTTTTTCAAAGTATTGTTTCTCTGCTGAAGAACCACAATAAATTCCACAAATCTATTCATGGAGCTGTTGATTTATGTACTACATGATGTGAAATTATGAAAATTGTCTGAAATGTCCCTTAAGCAATGACCCCTTCAAGAGGAGATTACTGGCTGTTTCATAGACAAACAATATTTCGTTCTTAAAAAGATTGTATCTTCATAGAGCAAAATAACATGCAAGAATGGTCGAGTGGCGATATCATCCGTCGTACTGTGTTTTGATTGTCATCAATGTCGCTTTGGCAAGAAATAATTCTACATTTACAAATTCCATAAACCCACATTCTGAATTCGTTGGACTAAAAAGTAATCTAATAGACCATGAGGAGGGACAAATCCAAATAAGATTATTAATTTCAATTCTAATGGATCTAATTTCTAAATCAATTAGACTAAAAATTTTAATTTTATGTGGATTTGTCCCTCCTCATGGTCTCATTAGATTACTTTTTAATCCAATGAATATTCAGAGTGCATTCTATGACCGTTTTCATCACAGTCACGTAACTTTTTCATTTGATTATTATAAACTTGAACATGGCTAGGAGTTTCCCCGGAATGATGAATTTGCAATGTAGCAGATGTCCAGAAGGGGTAAAAATTGACCCCATCTGAGTAAACGCAATTTTGTGAAATGTCAGTGAGTGGCCCACGAGTCCGACACTATAGGCAAAAGAAAAAAGAAAGAAAGAAAAAAGGCCCACGAGACCGACACTGCATACATTTTCAGAATTACTTTTAAACTGGCCGGTACATAAATATACAGTGATAGTACTCTTAACCACATATCCCTTCCCCCCCCCCCCTCCTTTTCACTAGAAATAACTTACATAATAATGGGGATTATTTTATACGGGATAGTTGATAATCACAAATTATCATTTACCGTACTGAATTAAATTTGATTAAAATAAATAATGTTTTACAAATGAAGCGTGGCATGATATACCTTAGACACTCTTCGTAGTCGTCGGTTTGGGATATTTCCAGGCCAATGTTGTACGCATATTGGGCGAGCATCACTTTACAAACCGCTTTAGAGTGACAATTTGGTAGGCATTCCAGAAATTCTTCCAGTTTGGAAGCTTTGACTGTACATGAGAGAACGTAATGTAACGAGAGAATGGATTTCAATTGTACACCTTTAACACCTTTAACAAGAACCACAACAGTAAACCCCTTGCATCTTGTGTTCAATCTGGTCTGTGAAAAGTTCTCTCAGCATGATTTTATTCTATGATCGTTGGTGAGGTAGAGCAAAAAAAGAAGATTAGAATGTCTTTAGTATCAAATTACATACCTTGTTTCTTCATACACTTATAGTTTAGTTACCAGATGGTTACGATATTTTTTTAAATTTCAACATAATCTCAGATAGATGCTCTCACAGAATTACGGATTTTGTAAATTTCGTTTTGATTTTGTGTAGATTTGACGAAGTTAATGTAAGATATTAAGTAAAAATTCAGAAGTTCAAACCGCAGGATGATGATATTTTGAAGTATTGATTTAACACAAATAATGTCTCTAAGCTGAGAAAAAAAAAAAAACCAAACAACACAGACAATGAAGGTTTCAACACTATTTGACATACTTAGAGAAAGTGACGATGAATTGCTTTGTTTCATGCATTTCGTGACAGCAGACTACCCGCCACGATTTATCAATCACAGGAATTAGTTTTCATTTGAAGATGTTGCTTTATAGAGTAAAATTCATGAAGCAAAGATATTCCAGTCCTTCAAAGATATCCTTAAATGAATACAACTTTACAACGTCAAAGCCACTTGATGCGAAGTATATGAAGATATATGACTTCTCATTCTAAATTAAACAAGAGAATAGATAAATTGCTTATTTTCTGTTTTCCTGTTATGTGACAGAACCCAATAATGTGTCCGAAGTGTAAAAACTCAAATTCTTAAGCGTAGAGTGACCAAAGAATTCAAAATGAATGTGATTAATTTCTGTTAACATTGAAAATTGGTCCTTCATTATCACTTCACTATTAATGCAGCAGGGCTGACAACACGATGACAGTCCCGAAAACTCCTGTTTGAAAGTATTCCCTCACCCTTGACCGTCATGTGAGATATCCAGGTCCGAAATTCTTGAAGACAAATGTCGATGCGTTTGCACAGGTCGCTTCTCCATGCCGTACGTTGACATTTTTGCTTCGAGAATGCCCGAGCAAAATACTTTGCAGCATCCATGAAATGATTTTCAATACCCTGCAGAAAGTGTGATGATGTGAATAATTAAGGAAGGAATGAATGTCTGTAAGAAAATATCTGCACTTCCATTTTTGTAAAAATACACATGTACAACATAAATTTCAATGTACTACGTTTTACCTATAAAAGGCAAAAAGACACCAAATAAGATAATTGGGCAGAAAAGTATGGAATATGATTTTCTTTTTCCAGATATTGAAATTTGAAACCTCTTGAAGTTTAATTCTGCCCAACTTAAGGGATGCTTTGATATTCTTTTCCTCTTTTTATTTTCCAGATTTCATGAATTTAGTATGGTTTTCCGAGGTTTACCTTTCTCGTTTTTGAAATGCCAAATATCTGCTCACCCTTGTACATCTAAACTTGAAGGCTTATTTTGTTACAACGGTTCTGTGGCATTAAAAAACATACAAAGGGAATTAAAAAAAGATACCAAAACATAGACCGTATCATGAATAAAACATCATATATATATGTAGGTGTATAACTATGCAAAAAAAACAAAACAAAACAAAACAAAACAAAAACCAACAACCAACAACAATGCAGTCGTACTTCTGTTCATCCAAGACGATAAAACGAAGAAAGGGCATAACATTATAGTAGAGTGTTTGGAAAGACAGCTCTGTGTTAGCCTACCATATCTCCGCTTGGATGGTTGCCGTGTTCTCGGTATAGGGTGGCCAGTTTCAAGGAAGTCACAGCGACGTTCTTGGCTGCCGAAGCACTTTCCTCCTCGGTGATGGCCAGCTGGCAGGCCTCCTTGTACAGTTCCAGGGCTTCTTTGAGGCAGCGGGCCCTTTTTTGCGACCCAGCCTCATGGCCATCAGCTGACCTGAAACGCCCATTCCCCAAAGTCCTCTTCTCCACTGATGCCGAGACGGGACGAGGAGGGGCAGTGGCTCTGGCAGATGATCTCGAGGTTTCGCCTAAAAGCCGTAACGTTAGAAAGATGCCATATAACCTTTTTCCTTCTCAATTTTCATATATTCCATTTATTTCTTCACACTTTTAGTATTAGTGCTTATTCATTTCAAGAACAATCCCAGATTGGAACTCACTACCACCGACAGTTACTGGCATTACAAACAAGGACTTCAAAACAGCAACCCTCCTCCACTACATCCAAAAACAAAGCAACTAAAGTAGTTTCTCTCTCCGCATACCAACACCAGCGCACCCCCTGTTCAGTCGGCCCCTAAATAGGGGTATTAGACAGAAACATAGAATGATAATAATAATAATAATTACGAGGATGATGATGATAATAATAATAACAAGAAGAAGAAGAAGAAGAAGAAGTAAAAAAAAAATGAGCAAAGAAAATGGGATTCCATCAGGATCCCACTTTCTTTGCTCAATTTCCACTTAATAAATAATATTCATTTCTGGTCAGTTTCCATCTTTTTGCGTCTAACTCTTTAAGAAGAAGAATCCATTTAAGGGCTAACTGGGTAGAGAGGGACTTGGTGGGTAAAACATCTTGTACAAGGACGTAAACACTGGGCGAGATTCGAATTCGGATCCTCCGATAGGGAGTCTGGAGTCTTATCCACTATGCCACAGCGCCCCAAGGTATATCCATCGTAATTATTGTTAAAAGTAAGCATCGTCCCATGCACAACAGCTGGACATATGACACAATCCAAATCAAAATTACAGATGGGTAAGCCTATATAGCGTGCCGTTCATACAGATGTGTTGAATGATTACATTTGCCTCAAGATTGTCTCAAAATAACAGCATGAATTTGGGCTTTAACAACGACTCTTCTAATAAAAAGTCTGTATTGGGTTCCCTTTTACTGTTACAAGGTAAGCGTCGTATCTAAGAAATAACCTGCTGACTTGGTCATTCGCAACTTGACTATTCTTATCCATGTATTCACGGCCTTCCGGAGGCGAGGTAGGGATGTTTCCTCAGCTAATCCATCGTACAAGCTCTCCGCATCGTCCAGCACACGTAAGCATTTCGCCATGCACCTGAGATGCATTGTGAAAATGATCACAGATTCAAGTAGAAAGTACATGAAAGCTACTATTTAGTGGGACTTTTTTTATTTACATAAATCATCAATGAAAATTGGTAGACGCCTTTAAAACTAAAGGCCCCAGTCACATATAAACACGGATCCTCAAGGATTTACACGGTAATCCGGGGAGATCTGGGGAGATCCGGGGAGATCCGGGGAGATCCGGGATAGTTTTTGACCTCGATGGAGTGTCGACGAGCGTTGATATGACTGTACACACGGTATCAACACGGCAGCTACACGGATAAGGCCGGAAGAGCGCGGCGTCTACACGGACAAACAAACACGGATCTACACGGATCAACACGGCAGCTACACGGCAGCCACACGGACCATCCCGGATTGGTCTGCCAACACGGCAATCCCCGGATGACGCCATATGTTTTGACCTCTAAAAGTTGCCGGCCTCCCGGATGTCCCCGGATCTACAAGAACATACACGGATGTCACAGGATGTCCAAGGCGTCAACACGGATCTACACGGACATACACGGATGTCCAAGGATGTCCAAGGCGTCAACACGGATTTATCCCCGGATCATCCCGGATCAGATCCGGGGTGGTCTGGGGTGATCCGGGATGTCTATGTGACTTGGGCGTAAGGTTTGGCAATTGCTACACCTTCCAATGATCCGCAGACTTTATTTCTTTCTTTTTTTTTATAACGAACAAGATCTGCAAGGCAATATTATGATTACATGTGCTCCAATTTAGCCTGTAGCCCTATTAGTACGGTCTGCTATGTCGAAATATTGGATCCCGTGAGATTTTCGTGCCAAAATTGATTTTTTTTTTATTTTATTATTTTTTTTTTGCTAGCTCGGTCAATTTTGGGGTGCTGAATCCAAAAAACTTTGGTTCCATTTTTCTTCGACAACGTCTTCAGCCGCCATTTTGAATGTCAAAATGGCCGCCATAGCAAACTGTATTTTGACCCAGTTCTCATAATGTGAGCATCATAGAAGGTTCAAATTGATGCAAAAAGCATGTTTATGATGTCAGACATTCTGATACACCATTTCCTGATATTGTAGATTGTTTTAATACAATTTGAGGGCTGCCATCTTGAAATTCAAAATGCCGCCATAGCTAAATGTATTTCTACCTCTATCACAGGTTGTAAGCATTATGGAAAGTTTAAATTTGGGGCAAAAAGCGTGCTTATGATGTCAGAGATGCTAACATATCCATTTGTTTTTGCTGGACCATTTTAGTTGGCGGCCATCTCGAAATTCAAAATAGCCACCATAGCAAATGTAATTGGGCCTATATCTCATATTGTATGCATTGTGTAAGGCTCTAACTTGGGGCTAAGAGCATGCCTATGCTATCAGACTTTCTGAAACATCTTTTTCTGAAATGATGGTCCATTTTGATATTATAGGTGGCCATCTTGAAATTCAAAATGGCTGCCATACCAGAATGTATATTTTGACCCATATTTCCTGTCGTAAACAATACAGAAAGTTCACCTTTTGGACATAAACCGGGCTCATGATGTTAAACATTCAGATGCACTTTGATCCCCTCCCTAAAATTGCCGATCATTTTTTAGGCTGCCATTTTATAATTCAAAATGGCTGCTTTTCAGCTAATATCTGTGGTTACGAGCAACTTTTAGTCATATCAATGTTTATGGTAGTGTACATTGTACATTCTTTTACAAACAGAAACACACATTACATTCTGTAATAATGGATTATTCGCATTGGCTGCCACTCTGGAAATTCAAGATGGACTTCGACACATATTTGGTGCTGTAAGATCTTTACTCTGCAAACTCAAGCATGCTGGGAGCACTTTGGTGATGTAGGACCTATATGTGTAAGTCAATCACTTCAGTAATAGTATTATTGCATAGGTGGGACTGCTTCCTGTAGGTACAATGCCATGTTGGAATGCAAAATGGCTGCCATGGGAAACATTCCTTTAAGAGCATTGCATTTGGGTAAAACTTGTGTATGGGAAATCATGTGATTCTGGTGTCAGAGCAAATGACTTTCAAAAGTGCCTCAATGACTGTGTCTGAATGACTAAATATTATGTGACCGTGCACCTCAAAACGAACATAAAGTCGCACACACTGATTTTGCGTGAGGACTGAAAATAAGTGAAATGGGTCAACCTAGCCGAACTTGAAAGAGCGGGTCTTCTTTTACATTATGCTAAAATTTGGTATCATAAAACGGGCAGGAAAGTGTGTTTTTTTTTAGCAGTTTCATCTCTAATATTTTTGGTAGAGTAGTTTGATTAGGTGTGTCTTTAGAATCCCTTTTTCATTTCTGAAAAACCTTGTCCACACTCTTCACTTTCAACTCTAATAACTTTTGAAAAGATAGTGCTACTGCTTTGAAAGTTGGCATTGATTATGGACAGAATGTGTTAATGAGGCATGCTTAATTTCAGTTTAATCTGATAATCCCTTCATTGTTGTTACTCTGGTGGTTTACTTCCTGTTTTTTTGTCCCATTCATCGCACAGCCAGCACGGTTTGGTAAAGATTAAGCGCTTGAATAGACACTGTACTTCAGAGCCTCTTTTCTCATTTCACACTTTTCCTGAGTTTGTGCTTTCTTTCCAATATTTAGATAGGTTAGGAGAGTCCATTTGATTTGAGTTAAACAAAGCATTTGATTGCTCAGTTTATGTATATCCGCTGGAAATAACTACAATGTACCATATTATATTCCCCTGTAAGTAGAGGCACAAATCTGGTTGTGAAGGTTTACTAGGTTTGTTCTCTGGATGTGTTGCATCAAGACTCTGAGAGAGCAAAGAGGGAGATTGTCCAGGTTGAAGTCATCCACGCCCAACTTCTTGAATGCATGGACTGTGTCATTGCACATTCTGCATGATTCAAGGCTTAGAGAATTCTTGATCCATCTGCTCTTTGATACATCGTCACATTTCCAACTTCAGCCTGCGCCACGAAAGGCGTGACCAAGCAGACCTTTGTTTTTCGCAACAATTTGCAGAACAGAATCCGACAACAATGTCAATTGTACTTTATCATCTCCTTTTCCAGTGATGGAGCAGACAATGCAATGCAGTATTAAAAGTAAAACAAAGATCCATTATAGGAGAATAAAAATATTAGTGTTTACACGTAATAACCATCAATATCTCCGAAATTCCCTGTTGCTCTTGAAGTAGCAGCTAATACATACAATGTAATGATATCTGCTTCCTCGTTGTGACGGGTGACAACTCCCATGGCATCTTTGATGAATCCTTTGTTTCTTTTTTTCCCCTTTCTGCATTAGATGGAAAATTTGACTGATCAGTATTTCAACTTTCAGGCTGATTATTTGGCTCAGATTTATGAGTTTCTAAGGCATGGGTATGAAAAATGAACCTTTGTTGGTGAGAATGAAGAGAGAGCCATAAAATTGTGCGATGTAGAGTGATTGAGGAATTACTTAGAACAGCATAACTTCCGATAATTGTATCGTCAAGTAATGACTGTATAATGACAGGTCTTTCAGACTGCTGTATCGGTAGAAGTATTGATTATAAGAAGGTAGTGGTCCTCTTAAGCTTAATGACTTTTGACCCAATCTTAAACGGTGTATTTCAGTTGAAAGAGCTGAATGTCTGGCCTTTCTCATATTATCCCAGACAGATTTTTTTTTTTTTTTAATCCTTTCAGATACAAATTCTTAGTACAGAACATGAAAACTTCCCTTTTCATCTCTTTCTAGAATATCCTCCTTGAATGTTTCCGATACCTGATTGCCAAACACCATATTCATCAGTTTCAATGCAGTGACAATTTTTTAGATTACCCTCGTGTGATGGTGTTCTAAATTGTTGAGGAATTCTGATGCATCCAAAGTGCTACAGAACTGAGCTATTATTGCTCCTTTGTAGTTTTAGAATTATTGGCGGTACAGCATTTTGGAAGTCTTGATAATTGAGGATGACCCACACAAGGGCAATCAGGAACCTACTGACTGGTATTCCGTATTCATTCTGTGTTATTCCAGAAATATATCCAGCAATTATGAGCTCCCTGATGAGTTGTTTCATTTTGTGGTCAACAAACAAGCTTGCGATTGGGATGTCTGGTAGGGTGACCATGGTATTTCTTGCCATTGCGAGAATTTTCCTTGTTTGTCTTCATTCTCTCGAGGCAGCATCAAGTTTTTGAAGATCACCTTTAATCGTACCAATGCTTGCTTTTGTACAAATATTCAATAACTGGGATTAAATATAACTATTAACGAGGTTCCACGACACCAAATAATGTTTTGCCTGAGAGACAAAAACAAATCATGTGTACGGGAACCACATACTCACTTGGCTAACATGGGACGTGGGATGTAACGCTTACACGCTTGCCCACACTTATGGTAAGTGGTATGGGACCCCTCCCCTCCCCGGCCCCCACCCCCACGCAGTTTTTGCCCCTCAGGATGACTTGATGACGTCACTGGAACTTCGTCCTTGCAGTCTGAATTTATGTCGCCCATTTTGACTTAAGAGATGGCTGTCGTTCTTCGTAACCTGAAAATGAATTCGGTCTAACTAGTACAATTTTGGCAAATTCATCTAAGGCGCTTACCACAGTATTATATGTCTTTCTAATGGCCACCATCTTGAATGTCAAGATTGTGGCCTGGCTAATTATCCTCAATAGGAAACAGCTATACTGGAACGTTGGACACCACAAGCATGTGCATTACTGAAAATTTGATGCTCCTACAATAATTGCAACATGACATATGGGTAAAAACGCTATGGCGGCCATTTTGAAATTCAAGATGGCAGCCTATAAATTGTATTAAAACAATATCAGAAAAAGATATTTTAGTGTCTGACATTACAACCATGGATTTTACACCAAATTTGAAGCTTCTACAATGCTCACTTAATGAGATATGGATAAAAACACGGTTTGCTATGGCAGCCATTGTGAAATTCAAAATGGCGGCTGAAGACGTGGTCGGAAAAAATGGAACCACTTTTTTTTTTTGGATTCAGCACCCCCAAATTGACAAAGTTAGCAACAAAAAAAAAAAAAATCAATTTTGGCACAAAAATCTCACGGGATTACATAGTAGCCTCTACTATATTCGTTTATAAGAGTCAGCACTTTGAGGGAGTTAACTTTTATAAAAGCGTGGACAGAAAGAGCATACATCAACATAATTTTCACAAAATTATCAAAAAGTGGTAGAAGTTAAGTTTGTTATGATTATTTTTATCTAAACTTTTGTGATAATGGATTCCCAAAGCCATTAAAGGACAACGAGAACGTAGTAATGTCGCGACAATTTAAACTATAGTCATTATTTTGTTTAAGTTTGCTATTTCCTACATTTTCCCCTGAAGAACTGTTTTTCATTCCTTGTGTAGGGTAAAAAAAAAATGAACATTTATTTCAATTATGACGGTGATTATGTTTTTAGGGTCCCCTTCCCCCCCCCCCCCCAAAAAAAAAAAAAAGGTCTTGATGATACTAATACATCTTTTCCGAGATAATCTACAATATTACTAGTAAAGTAATCACTGAGTATCACAAAAGGTTCGAACTCTGGAAATGATCATGAAGAGATTAGCATAGGACCACATACCGTAGGCATTCCTCGCCATCAGCTTCGGCTTTTTCAAAGCCGATCTTGTAGAGACCCCAAGCCAAATAATATTTAGCTCTTGCTTTCGCTCTACAGTTCGGCAGGCGTTCTTGAAAAGCATCCAGTCTAAACGTAATGTCTGGAAGTAAAATAACATGCAGGGAGTGAGTAGTTTTCAGATTTATATCTGTCCCAAACTTTCATGCTTGTCCAAAATACCCCTGAGCTGAATATTTTCAAAAGTTGTTGCTAAATGAACCGTCTTAATTTCGTGTATTGTAATGTCATCCGTGCTTACTTCAGACCATTCAACAGGGGAATTGAATAGACCAATTTGCTGTCGTATAATTTTGATATCAAATGACAATTCGATCTCTTTATTTGCAGCTTTGTGGTACATTAATATAATATGGACTGGCCTTGACGGGGATACGACATTTTATTGCCCGAACTAGAATTGTATTCTCCGAGTCGAAGACGAGGGCAATACTATTTCTGGTGAGGGCAATAAAATTGTATCCCCCGAAATTAGACAGTCCATATTATTACAATTATCCATTTTCAGGCATTCAGGCATCTTCGGGCAGTTACCTAGACCCCGTTTACAGTGTGAGGCTCGGCCGCGGCCGAGCCGCGGCCGAGCCCAGCCGTGTAAACGCGCAAAAGGCCAAATGCGAGGCCAAAATTGGCCTCGCATTTGGCCTCGCTTTGGAGATGGTCTCTGCCGCGGCCGAGCCGCGGCCGAGCCCGGCCTCTTCTTGGTGTAAACGCAAACTGGGCCAATTGCGCGGCCAATTTTAGTCTGGCTTCCAGACCCTCTGCCCGTACTATTTCACTATTCACGATATTAACCCCCTCAACGTGGAAAACTAGTATAGTTTAAGGTGGTTTTGTCCTGCAAAGGATTTTTCCTTCGGCAAAGGCCTTTGCTCGAACAGCGACTTCGTCGCCACGGAATCTAGTTGGCAGAGGGTCTGAAAACCAGGCTATACCAAATTGCGTTTGTTTACAAGCAGAGCGCCACTACGACAAAATATTGAAAGGTTTGAATTAAAAGCGCGGCCGAGCCCAGCAGTGTAAACGGACAAAATTGCGAGGCTCGGCCGCGCAATTGAGGCCGGGCTGGGCTCGGCCGCGGCCGAGCCGCGGCCGAGCCCGGCCCGCACTGTAAACGGGGTCCTAAATCATTAGAATGTAAACTTCCCGATTTACGGTAACAAAATCCACTCGGCGTCAGGTCGAACCCTACACTACACGACAGACTGCGCTCAACTACACCCAAACGATTGCACACGACCCCATGCACAATTCAGGTACGCCGCGCGCTCACACAGTCGCAGCGATCGTCCTCGTTTTTTACGTGCTAATGTATGGTGGTTTCCTTACCGATCAAAATACCAACTACGATAGCCGGGCAAAACTACTTCATATGGGTGATAAATTTAACAAACTTGATGCATTCCGTGTCGTGTCAATCAAACATACTTTTATCATTATAAATGTCCGGGTGAGGTGAATTGGGTGAACTTGCTAAGCTTTCAAAGTGTTGATGCAATACTAGTAAGTCATCTCACAATAAGCGCATGTGCACAAACCTAAGCCGTTTCTGTTTTATCGCTATACATGTATAGGTTAGGTATACTTTACTCGTTTTCAAAGCGGCATGAAGCATCGTAAGGTAAGCTTGCCCGTAGTAAATCTATAATTCATGTTCAAACAAAGAATGAATATGCATAATTATAGACACTGCAGCAGGCACGTTCTTCATTATTTTGTAATTAATGCAATAATAACCCCATCTTCAGAGACTCCAACCCCAAGCACCTTCTGATCTGGAGATTCTCCCGCCCGAAACCCCTAGCAAACGGGAGACTCCAACAAGTTGATGTGTGCGAAGCGCGAAGTTCCTAGGGTTCTAGATGTTCTCTGGTGCTATCTAAGGTTTATTTTTTCAACATACGATAGCAATAAGTAAGAAATCCTTTCCACCGGGAGACATGATTTACAATAGGGTTTACACTAGTACAATATCGTTCGGATATATAGAAACATATAATAGACAGCAATATAAGAAGATTAAAAATATATCAACTTATAAGATGAGATTTAACTTTGACGCAACACACTAAAGGTATTGTTTACCATTGGGAGAGATATCACATTCGATTTATATGTGTAGGTTAGTTGTATCACAAAACATTCTACCATGTAAAAAATTATAATAAAGCCTAAAACATACGGAGATATCACCATTTCTTTTCAAGACTCTATAACCATGATAACTGTTGACAGCTTAGAATAAAACAAAACATTCTTATCAGATCTATTTAGTATAATAATAATCTAACAATATTTAGCCTTAATTATACTGATTTAAGTTTGTACATTAGTTGTTCTATCCCTAACTCACAGTTTAGAACTAGTTTGAGGAATTAACTAAAGCTGGGTTTTTGTTTTACGTTCACTAATGGTAAATAATGGTAAATGATAATTTGATTTTTTTAACTTTTTAGATAAATAATCATGGTGCATTCTGAAAAAAATGTCTCCATAAAACCCTAAGATGGTCTGAAATAGCATTACAATGTTCAGAATACATAAAAACCATATAAATAGACAGCAAAACAGACAAAATTGTATCAAAATCGAAATAATACATTTAATTTGGCGCAATACACTATGCCAGCTTTGATGGCCTGCAATCTTGAATTTTTTGAGTGATTGATCCAAATTTTGTTTTAAACTTTCTATACCAAGGTTGTTTCAAGCTTCTACCTCTATTTGAAAGACATATTTGCAGAGACTCCAACCCCAAGCACCTTCTGATCTGGAGATTCTCTAGATGTTCTTTGGTGCTATATAAGGCTTATTTTTTCAACATACGATAGCAATAAGTAAGAAATCCTTTCCACCGGGAGACACAGAACCAGGGCGGGAGAAATCAAATCTCAAACGGGAGAACGGGAGATTTTGCAAAAAAGGGCTTTCGACGGGAGATCTCCCGTCGAAAACGGAAGAGTTGGAGTCTCTGTAACCCTTTTCTACCTGATATTGCCATGTGATTGCAAGCATCGTGGAGGATAAGGCCTACATGAATAATCATTACATGACGGATGCTTATCACAGTGAATTTGAAAACCAACATACAATGTATATGAAAGACAACTCACGAAATATTTTTGTTTCAACTCATTCCTGTACCTTTAAGTGTAACCTGAGTATGATTCAGATCCAAATATTCACTAACGCAGCTTTCTAAGCATTCGTCCAGATGGTTGCCCCAAGCCGAGCTTTTGCAGTTTTTCTTGGAATATGCCTTTTCGAAGTACTCAGCAGCCTCCATGAAATGATCTTCAATAACCTGGAGAAAGTATCGAGATACAAATAGGCAAAGAATTAAGGTAGGGTCCACGCCATTAAACGCTATTTTGTACAAAATTCTGAGTAGGTGCCGAGGAATATCTAATTAATTTTGCAGCGATTTCATATTTGGAACAGAAATTGGCACGTTTAATATACTGTAGTCCCTAATTCGAGTATCTTTTTTACTGCATGACTGCTTCCTAATCCTGTCCGATCTAAGATGATAGGAAAAAATTAGGATATGAAATACTATTAAGTTGCATAAACACGAATTAATGGAATTGAAGGAGAGTCCCGTGAAATTAGCCCACCTTATCCCCTCTTAGACGATTGTGATGGTCTCGATATAAGGTGGCCAGTTTCTTGGAGGTCACGGCGACGTTTTTGGCAGCCGAAACATTGTCATCATCGGTGCGAGCCGACTGGTAGGCCTCCTTGTACACCTGCAGGGCTCCCTTCAAGCAGATCACCCTTTCTTGCGACTCAGCTCCATAGGCATCAGCTGCCCTGAAACACTTGTTCCCCCAAGTCCTCTTCTTCACCGATGCTGAGACGGGAGGGGTAGCGGCTCTGGGAGATGTTTCCGTGCTTTTATCTGAGCCCCAAAATGAGGCTGGTAACAATCAGTCATGCAAATAACAACAATATGTCATTTACCCATAGCTTTTTCAGTGTTTTCACGGTCAGAGTTCGTTATTCCGCAGGTTCTTCAGTCCGAAGATTCGTTATTCCGAAGGTTCGTTAATCCAAAAAAGAAATAAAGCTCGTTATTCCCAAGGTTCGTTACGGACCCTTTTTCATTTTCGGATTAACGAACCTTCGGAACAACAAACCCTATCTAATTTTCGGATCAACGAACCTTCGGAACTAGGAACCTTCGGAATAACGCCACAACAGCACCCATTTTTACTGGTTTCCCAAAGGAGCCCTACTATCATCATTACCAAATGCCTATTTTGTACGCCTTGTGTGTGTGTGTGTGAAAAGTGAACATTGTAATGAATTGTGGGCAAAACCCCCTGTCCAAGGATGAACGCACTATTTAGTATTCCAACCTCAGATCTTCTATTTACAAATTCACAGCCTTGTTTACTCTAGGAAGACGGTATTCTATGATCTTATTTTAATGATAATAAATGAAAATGATAATATGGAAAATTTACATTGCGCTTATGACTAAAATGACGATTGACTATGATAGTTTGTTTTATGAGCTAAGCTGTAGATGATGACCTGACATCCATGTGTGTATAGCCGGTTTGGGTTTAGGCGACATCAGGTAAGTTAAGGAGGAAATCCACCCCAAAAATAAGTAAATTCCAAAAGACATAGAAAAAAATCCCTACAGAACGTTCCAAAATGACCCCCCACAAAAAAAAATGGTTAAGAAATAAGAAAGATATAACATCTTAAAATTTCACTTTTTTTCCGGAAAACATTTTTTGACCAGTCCTTATGAATACTCAAATGAACGAGTTGATGATGTCATGCTCTCATAGTTTTTCATGTATTCAGAAAAAAATAGGTAGCCTCCAGGGGTTACAGTTCGTTATTCCGAAGGTTCGTTATTCCGAAGGTTCTTTAGTCCGAAGGTTCGTTATTCCGAAGATTCGTTATTCCGCAGATTTGTTAATCCGAAATTGAAATAAGTTTCATTATTCCGAAGGTTCGTTAATACGAAAATGAAACAAAGCTCATTATTCTGAAGGTTCGTTACGGACCCTATTTCATTCTCGGATCAATGAACCTTCGGAATAAAGAGCCCTATTTCATTTTGGGATTAACTAACTTCCGAAATAACGATCCCTGTTTCATTTTTGGATTTACAAAATAACGCCACTAATGTTTGGCTTAAACCCCTTTTCACATTCGGATTAGAGAACCTCTCATGGGGATTTAAGGCAAGTTTTGCATCTGTACAGCTAAAATATGACTTTTTGTCATTTCTTTATTATGAAATGAATAAAATAGTCGTGACAGCATGATATCATCAAGTTACTAACGACTTGTCAAGAAGTGTACCGAAAAATGTTGATATTTCAAAATGTCATATCTTTTATATATTGTCTTATTTCTTATTCGATTTTTGTCATTTTGAGCAGACAAAAGGCAGAGAGAAGTTCTTTTGTCTTCTGTTTCTTGCTGATGTTCTATCACTCTTACTTGAAAATATCATTTGCTATCTTAAATCACATGTCTAGTTTTGACATTATATTCATCTTCGTCAGCGGTTAAAAAACCAACAACTGATTAATACTCTGATTTATAGTACTAGGCCTTATTACAAGGGATTGGAAGTTAAAAGTGTACAGGATACTTGTTACAGTTGTAATGAAATCCCCGCTGGCAAAAAAAAAAAGAAAAGAAAAAGAAAAAAGATTGCACAAAACTGCTTTCATAATTGATATTTAATAACAATATGATATTCAAAAACAATTAATGCACGTGTGTATATCACACATGTACGCACATACATAGAGGTAACTTTATTTCTTTCATATTTCATTGATAGAATTTTCCATACTAACATTTCTTTTGATCGCAAAGATGTTCTCCCTCATTCATGCCTTCATACTGTAGTCTGGAGTCAATCTGAAAATTTCATTTTCTAATAATTTCCTATACACTCACTTACCGTTCGGCGTATGGCTGCAGTCCTTTCTTCCCGTTGGTGAATGAAAGTTGGTTTCATTTTCATCTTCTTCGTCCTCCTCCTCCTCCTCCTCCTCATCCTCATCCCCCTCATCCTCTTCCTCGTCGTCAGAGGTCTCTACCGAGCTTAACTCCTCATAATTGGAGCTCGGCTGTTCGGGAAACTCTGAGGCCGTCGCCCATTCCTCATCATCCGTCTTGGACATCAATCTCACACGGCGGGCAGCATATCCCTTTGGTCCGATACCCAAGTCAAAGATGACCCTGTCTCCTTTTTCTGTGATGTGATGATGTCTGTGCGGGTGGTCGTTGACAATATGAGAGTGGTGGAAAAAGACGTCTTCTTCAATGACTTTCTTGTCGATGGACTTGCAGTCAATGAAGCCGTAGCCGCCTGTCGATTTGAAGCACTTCACGACACCAGTTACGTCTCTGTCTATAAGTTTGTTAATGTTACTGTTTGGCTTTTGACTGTCATCCTTTTTACCTTTTGGCGAATGAGGGCTCCGATTATAGGGATCGCCATCATTCTGGCCTTCATGTTCTTCATCGGCTTCGTCGTCATCAGCCGTTTCAGAAATCAATCTCACTCGGCGGGCGGCAAACCCCCTTGATCCGAACCCCAAATCAAAGATGACTCTATCTCCTTTTTCTATGATTTGATGATGTTTGCGCAGATGGTTGTTGGCAATATGAGAAAGGTGGAAGAAGATATTTCCGTCCACGTGTACCTGGTCGACAGAATGACGGTCAATAAAGCCGTATCCACGTGAGGCTAAGAAGCTGTGCACAACACCTGTTACGTCTGTTTTAAGAAGCTTACAACCGTCCTCACTCTTGTTCTTCCTTCCTAACTGTCCTCTTGTTTGGCGAGACATTGTCAATCCCGACGACGTGTTCCAGTGCAACGACTGGAAACAACAATAGTCGAAACTAGCTCGGGCGGCAGGACAGCTTGACACGATTGAAAAAAAAAATGTTTCGATACGTCGAGAACCAAAACTTCCTTGGGTTTTTTCTGTTTTGGCAGGTGTCCTTTGAAATGTTACGTTTCACGCTGACTGTTATTTATAAAAAGTTACCCTACTCACAAGTTATAATCATGCAAGATCATAGCGCGATGAAGTTCAATCTAGCATATCTAGCAGTGTATGGAGAAAAACACTATTCCACAAACAACATCGAATAACATGGCGCATTCACAAGTCACACGTAATCTGGGGTGTCAATTCAAGTGCAAGCACAGTCTCGTGCACTAGTAGTTTATTCACACGGAGTGGGTTTTCCCCACAGGCAGCTGCATCATTGCGTCGTGTTTCCCAACATACTTCGCTAATTGCGCAATGGTTCAAAAGGGCAAAAGTACACAACGTGCTTTGCTGTTTAATACTGGATAATCATGCTTCCCCCTATAGAATAGTGGCTGATGATTTATGTTTTTTGGGCTCTCCACACGCCCAAAAGACAAACATTTCAAGCAGGGATTCAATATGCAAATCCAACATGGCTAACCTTATCTGCAAATGCTCGTAATATTGTTTTAAGGCTCGAAATGGTGTCAAAAAGCAAAAAACAAAAGCAAAAACAAAAACAAGTGTTATTCAGTGATAATTACCCTACCAAATCCAACAAACAAACAAACAAACAAACCAGCAAGCAAATGATGTTACTCAAATTAGATAAATACACGTGTAGAGGGCGCTCTCACATGATTAATAGAAGGCTCTGCCACAGTGAATGAAATAATAGAACTGTACAGTTATTTTGTATTAACATAAAAATACAATGTTGCCATATCTCTCGCCATTCATCGAGTTGCAATGAACTAGAATGTGAAAGGTCGATCCATCCTTCATCACTGAATCAATCTTCTAATCGATTTGAAAGGGAGCACGTAACAAGGTTTTGCGTTTAATTGAAGATCACACATAAGCACATGACTTGTAAAAAAAAAAAAAAACACGACCATTAATGCAACCTGGTGACAACAATATTGCGGCGTGTTTGGAACACTTTAGTAGAAGGAAAGGTGCATGTCGATAACATCTAAATATGGTCAAGTTGATATTGTTTGTCTCTGTTTCGTTGTTGTTTACATGCACTGTACTCCCCACACACGTGCACTCGCACCCAAAGGAAAATTATCATCTAGATGATTATGATTACTTGATCCAGTCTCATCTTGATTCGGCGATGTTATGACACAGGGGGAAAATGGCAATACAATTGAAAACTCACTGTTGAAAAGAACAAAGTGCCATGTGGTGGCTCATAATGAAAAATGACCTATCCGTTTGTTCTTCAAGCGATTTTACATACAATGTAAAGTCTCTCTTTCAAATGGTTTCTACTGTTTACCGCTATATTGAACAAAAAAGACTAAAACTGCACACTTTTTCTCTTACGGTGATGTAAAGAATAATGATATGAAAGGCTTCATTTACATCTCTACACGCTGCTCTGACGTTTTCCGAGAACACATGGGCAAAACGGATATAAATTGGTCTCCATGTTTGATATCATATGAGTACATAAAGTGATGTATGTATTATACAGTATGTCCCCCAAAAATTGCAATCCGATTTTCGCATTGATAGATGGCAATATGAT
Organism: Diadema setosum; assembly: GCF_964275005.1. Lineage (NCBI taxonomy): Eukaryota > Metazoa > Echinodermata > Echinoidea > Diadematoida > Diadematidae > Diadema > Diadema setosum. The sequence goes on along the minus strand of NC_092698.1, from coordinate 24,826,949 downwards.
TAAAGGGACCGTATACAGTACTGATTCAGGTGAGGATTCAGGTTTATAACATATTTGGTGATATAATGATAAACCTTTTATAAAATATGAAAGAGCATGTAATATCAAGAAAGATTCAAAGTTTATTAGATGAAAATTGGCCTTGAAATTGGCCTTCAAAAAAAAAAAAAGCGACCGTAATAAAATTGACGGGCCACGCTCGACTTTTATCAGAATCTCTTTGTTTTTCCTTGTTTTTAGATATCTCAGTCGTTTCAAAACCGATTTTTTTTTTGAAATAAAATGTTGATATCCGTAAGAATTATATGCTCTTTAACAATTGGTGGAAAATTGAGCAAAGAAAATGGGATTCCATCGACTGATCGGGATTCGAACCCGAGAGCTCCGGATTGCTAGCCCGGTGCTCTACCGACTGAGCTATAGAAAGTCCTAGTTCAATGTTCGTCCCAGAAACACTAAATTCTCAATGCTCGAATGGTTAGAAGCTATAGCAGAGTGTTTGTGTGTGACACACACGTACACACTTGAACCTGGCATAAACCTGAAGGATAATTCAACTTGGGGATAATACCCCTTTCCCGCTGCCGATCAGATCAACTCGATCAAGCGAGATCAATCCCGATCACCTATTTTTACCAGAGCAATCTCGACCAAAATGCTCGATTGTCATTCAACACGATCCCTTCCCGATTGCTATTCGCTCTTTTAAGCTAGTATCTCACCAACGGAGACGTCTCTGCGACGTCTCCAACTTATCAGTCGCAGCAGTCGCGGAGATGCCTCCAACATAAAAATGTCTTGCGGTCTCACCATGGAGACGTCTCTGAGACGAGTTATGGCAGGTGTCAAAAAATTCAAAATTATGAGGGAGCCGTTGCAGGTACATCTGACATGATCTAGGCAGGATGTCAGCTCGCATATAGGTCACGTGGTTTTTAAAGTAGGTCAAACAGCGTCAAATAGAGTCGCGGAGACGTCACGGAGACGTCTCTGCGACCTCTCACCAGCTTTTCTGGTCTCCAGCAGGTCTCGGCGACGTCTCTGAGACGTCTCTGAGACATCGCGGAGACGTCTCAGCAGTCGCGGATATGACTAGTCTCCGCGACGTCTCCGCGACTGATGGAGACGTCTCGGAGACTTCGCGAAAAATCAAACATGTTTAAATTTCTTGCGACTAACTGGCGACTAATCGGAAGCTATGTAATTTTCAGGAGACGTCTCGGAGACGTCGCGGAGACGTCTCTGCAACTAGCAAAATCTAGAGTCGCGAACTAGTCGCGAACTAGTTTCAAGCCCGGTGGGATACCCCCTTTGCGATCCACACCCGACCATTCTCGACATCGCCAGAATCTCTCCTCGACAACCACACAGATCTCTACTCGAACATCCCAATCTACACAGAATCAATAGACGATCACTACACGGTCAATACTCAATTTCTACTAGATTTCTTAGACCAGTTCGACATGACACGATCTGTGTAATTAACGAGAAGAAACGTGATCGAACAGGTGGGCTTAGATTTTCATCCACGTCCGGAGCATCTGATACATGCAGCATGGACAGACTTCAAAGAAAATCACAACAACGGACTGCGACGATACCGGAAACCGAGATAATAAGTGTGCCTATGGACTTAGATTTTCATCCACGGCCCGAGCATCCAATACATGCAGCATGGCCAGACTTCAAAGAAAATCAGATCGGACTGATGACTACGAGAAATCACCATTTATAAATTATAGACATCGGAATGACGACTACATCGGAGTGATGACCACATTGGAGTGACAACTACATCGGAGCAAGGAGGTTCAAGAGAATGGAGTCACAACCGTCTTATTTCCTTTGCTAGATGTTCGATGCCGCCGCTCAAAAATATTTGAAACATGTGTCAAACAGGATCTGCCGCGCAGATACGGAGACAATTGACTCGTGTCTCATTGCATAATCACCAGCCGCTTTCAAAGGAAGATATGTCTTTGTGATGGTAATTACTTTTCGCTATCCCTTCTTATAAAAGGTAGGTGGTACTGACACGAGGATGCGCGAATAGAAATTGAGCAAAAAATGCTGGAATTAAGATGAAAATTACTCGACTGGGCATACCCGGGCACTAATCTGATATATCTATCAATAAAGAATTATATTTGAAGATTATTCCATATTAGTTTCATCTGTGGAAATTAAGCGGAAAAGTGATAAAACCAGCTTTCCAGGATGGTATAGTTTTAAACATTTTCACATGATACAGCTCTGATTTACACTTTTTGCGCAAATTTCTGGACGGAATTGACTTTTGTTTTACATGCTTTATCATTAAGTGAAATTTTATTTCATTTAATAAATAGATAAGCAAAATATGGCCAACATTATGATAACGTTCAAAATTAATCTTCAGATTGCTCAACAAGACGGCGGCTTGGAACATCGATCATCAAAGGCACAAGTGCACCTGTGAAATTCTTTTGTACATCAATAGAAATCTGTTTGAATAATTACAGCCAGTTGGAACTCCAACTCTTAAACCTCCTTGATCAGCGTGATGACTACATTGGAGTGGGGTCGGGGTAACTCGGCCCACGAGACATCTCGTCCCACCCGTCGAAGGTGGGCCGAGTTGTCCCACCCGTTGGTATCGACAGTGATCGTTAGCGCTTGTCTGTGTTTGAGTTTATTTTGTCTTTATGACGTCTTTTCTAACCGTAATCTTTATGGAATTGTGTTCAGTGGTTTCTTTAAAGAATATTTCCCAACTTTTGGGGGATACAACGACGTAAAAATGAAATTTCAGACGTTTTTATCGCGGTTTGCGATCCCCATAGGCGCACGTTCATTTCTGCGCGGTAGGCTAACTCGGCCCACTAAGTTTTAGTTGCGTTTTGTCAAAAAATCTCCGTTAAACTATCAATTTTATCATGTATGAAGGTGTATTCAGGGTACCTTCAACTAATTTCATCTTCGAGGGAGTTTAATTTCGCGCATGTTTGGCGAAATGTTTGATATTGTTGTTTGCATGATTTCATATTTGCCGTATCCGCACCGCACTGGTCGCTCGCCACTGCAGCTCGCTCACACACACAGTGGCAGAGCTGAGCTAGCAGCGCCATGCCCCACTCGGCGAGGCGAACGGCAGAGGGAGCAGCCGGCTACTCCGTAAACGTCGATACGGATACGGGCGGGTGGTTGAAATTGGAGAAAAAGGCGTCATTTGCTGCACTTCCCAATTTTCTCGCTTGAGTAATTTCTATGCAGTATTCATTTAGCATTTTCGGCATTTTCCTATCCAAAGTCTTGAACTTTGAGCTGAGAGCTAGAGAGGGAGCAACTTATTTGACTCACAACTCAATCGTGTTTTGCTGCAACGTCGCGTGTACTGGGCTGGGCTGGTGAGCTACCACTGGGTTGTGCTGGTGAGCTACCGCCAGCCAATGCCAAGGTACTCTGCTGCTTGGGCTGGGCAAGGCCTATACTCATAGGCAGGGTATAGGACCAAAGGGGGTTGTTTGGCTCTTTTTTTTCTGATTTTTTTTTTGTCTTTTATTTTTTTCTGATTTTTTCCCCCAGGATGTCTCAATAATATGTATTCCAACCTAGTGCAGTTTGCAGTTGTCATTTTGCTCTGTTTTTCTGTCTATCCCTCTGCATCAACGTTATTAATTATTGATACTGAATCATAGGCGTACCCAGGATTTTTTAGAGGGGGGTGTTCAGTGGCGTATCGTGGGTCAAGACATTGGGGGGGGGGGGCGCACCTCATGGAAGCAACATCAGAATTGCATAACTGTACAATTAAATTCGAGCGAGCGGAGCGAGCGAGCTTGAAAATTTTGACATTTTACAGTCCCCAAACTGCCGTTTGTAGCTATATATAATAATATATGTATATATATATATATATATATATATGTATGTATTTGCTTTGGAAATTAAGGGGGTTGCACCGGGTGCAACTGCTGGCAGTTGCTGGCAGTAACATCAGGAGAATGGCATAACGATTAAATGTGAGCGAGCGAAGCGAGCGAGCTTGAAAATGTTGACATTTTAAGTCCCCAAACTGCCGTTAGCAGCTTTACTTTTTCGCTTTAGAAATTAAGGGGATGGGGCGCACCGGGCGCAACTACTGGCAATATTACTGACAGCAACATCAGGAGAATTGCATAACAATTAAATGTGAGCGAGCGAAGCGAGCGAGCTTGAAAATTTTGACATTTTACAGTCCCAAAACTGCCGTTTGTAGCTATATTTTTTCGCCTTAGAAATGAAGGGGAGGGGGCGCACCGGGCGCAACTGCTGGCAATTACTGACAGCAACATCAGGAGAATTGCATAACAATTATATGTGAGCGAGCGAAGCGAGCGAGCTTGAAAATTTTGACATTTTACAGTCCCAAAACTGCCGTTTGTAGCTATATTTTTTCGCCTTAGAAATTAAGGGGAGGGGGCGCAACTGCTGGCAATTACTGACAGCAACATCAGGAGAATTGCATAACGGTAAAATGCGAGCGAGCGAAGCGAGCGAGCTTGAAAATTTTGACATTTTACAGTCCCCAAACTGCCGTTTGTTTGGATAGCTCTATTTTTTTCGCCTTAGAAATGAAGGGGAGGGGGCGCACCGGGCGCAACTGCTGGCAATTACTGACAGCAACATCAGGAGAATTGCATAACGATAAAATGCGAGCGAGTGAAGCGAGCGAGCTTGAAAATTTTGACATTTTACAGTCCCAAAACTGCCGTTTGTAGCTCTATGTTTGTCGCTTTAGAAATTAAGGGGAGGGGGCGCACCGGGCGCAACTGCTGGCAATTACTGGCAGCAACATCAGGAGAATTGCATAACGATTAAATGCAAGCGAGCGAAGCGAGCGAGCTTGAAAATTTTGACATTTTACAGTCCCAAAACTGCCGTTTGTAGCTATATTTTTTCGCCTTACAGAAATTAAGGGGAGGGGGCGCACCGGGCGCAACTGCTGGCAATTACTGACAGCAACATCAGGAGAATTGCATAACAATTATATGTGAGCGAGCGAAGCGAGCGAAGCGAACGAGCTTGAAAATTTTGACATTTTACAGTCCCAAAACTGCCGTTTGTAGCTATATTTTTTTCGCCTTAGAAATTAAGGGGAGGGGGCGCAACTGCTGGCAATTACTGACAGCAACATCAGGAGAATTGCATAACGGTAAAATGCGAGCGAGCGAAGCGAGCGAGCTTGAAAATTTTGACATTTTACAGTCCCCAAACTGCCGTTTGTAGCTATATTTTTTCGCCTTAGAAATGAAGGGGAGGGGGCGCACCGGGCACAACTGCTGGCAATTACTGACAGCAACATCAGGAGAATTGCATAACGATAAAATGCGAGCGAGCGAAGCGAGCGAGCTTGAAAATTTTGACATTTTACAGCCCCCAAACTGCCGTTTGTAGCTCTATTTTTGTCCCTTTAGAAATTAAGGGGAGGGGGCGCACCGGGCGCAACTGCTGGCAATTACTGGCAGCAACATCAGGAGAATGGCATAACGATTAAATGCGAGCGAGCGAAGCGAGCGAGCTTGAAAATGTTGACATTTTAAATCCCCAAACTGCCAGTGGCAGCTATACTTTTTCGCTTTAGAAATTGAGGGGAGGGGGCGCACCGGGCGCAACTGCTGGTAATTACTGACAGCAACATCAGGAGAATTGCATAACAATTAAATGTGAGCGAGCGAAGCGAGCGAGCTTGAAAATTTTGACATTTTACAGTCCCAAAACTGCCGTTTGTAGCTATATTTTTTCGCCTTAGAAATGAAGGGGAGGGGGCGCACCGGGCGCAACTACTGGCAATTACTGACAGCAACATCAGGAGAATTGCATAACGATAAAATGCGAGCGAGCGAAGCGAGCGAGCTTGAAAATTTTGACATTAAGTCCCCAAACTGCCGTTTGTAGCTTTTTTTTTTCGCTTTAGAAATTAAGGGAACGGGGCGCACCGGGCGCAACTGCTGGCAATTACTGACAGCAACATCAGGAGAATTGCATAACGATTAAATGCGAGCGAGCGAAGCAAGCGAGCTTGAAAATTTTGACATTAGTCCCAAAACTGCCGTTTGTAGCTATATTTTTTCGCTTTGGAAATTAAGGGGAGGGGCGCACTGGGCGCAACTGCTGGCAATTACTGACAGCAACATCAGGAGAATTGCATAACGATTAAATGCGAGCGAGCGAAGCGAGCGAGCTTGAAAATTTTGACATTTTACAGTCCCCAAACTGCCGTTTATAGCTATATTTTTTTTCGCTTTGGAAATTCGGGGGGGGGGGGCGCAACGGGCGCAACTGCTGGCAATTACTGGCAGTAACATCAGGAGAATGGCATATAACGGATAAATGCGAGCGAGCGAAGCGAGCGAGCTTGAAAATTTTGTCATTTCACCGTCCAAAAATGTATATTTTTTTCGCATTGGAGGGAGGGAGCGCCCGGTGCGCCCCCTGAATCCGCCACTGGTAGTCAAGGGTGTCGGTTTACCTGTATGTTCATGATTGGGGGAGGTATGACCAGCGAGGGGGCGTCGAAGTGACCAAGCGGGAGAAGGATGTCCAAAATCTGCACTTTGTATAGAGCATCCCCTAATTTGTTTGTGTTTGTGAGTGTGTGTGTTTCATATAGATGGAAAAGTTAGGAAATAGCCAAGGTCAAGTCTTATTATTGGCAATGCAAGGCATTTTAATATAGAGTAGTATGTAAAGCAACACTGCAAAATCAATGATCAAGCTTTGATAGCAAAATGTGTACAACCTATCAAACATTGCGCAACATTGCAGCGATTCTTTTTGCCATTCCGATATTCTGAGTACACTGCGCACATCCTGCGTGTATTCAAAATGCCAACCAGGAATCACGCTGAATCACAATCTTTTGTCGTCTCCGGGCTTTTTGAACAATGTTATACCTCTTTAATTATATGGTTAAAAGAAATCTTAGAAAAATATCTTTTTTTTTTCTTGATCATCCTTTCATGTCGATTTCAAAAGCAGTTTACTAACCCTTGAATTACCATTTTCGTAGGTTTTTTTTTTCTTTCTTTTTTCTCTTTTTTTTTAAATCAGCGGATGGGGGGGGGGGGGCACCGTAGTTACGCCACTGTTCCTAGACCTAGATATCTAATGAATTTTAGGCGCAATAAAGTCATCCAACCACAATTTGTAGACTCACACTCAGTTATCTTTCAGTTTTAACTTTCAGTCATTGAAAAAATTCATATCTACTATTACTAAAGATTACCAAGTCCATGTGCTATTACTAATTACATTGAGTAGCAAGTAACTTGCTACTCCCAGAGCTTCCAGAGCTTGCTGCTTCCAGTAGGCTACCATACTGACTGTACTTGGTAGTCAGTGGCGTATCTAGGGAAAACGGCGCCCGTGGCAACCGCGAAAATTGCGCCCCTAATTTCTGAAAAAGTGTTCAACCCCAACCCCATCCCGGTAGGGACTTAAAAAAAGTCCTCATGATAAATGCTTTTTGAAGCACTTAAGAGGGGTCTTTTGAGGGTGATTTAAATGTATAGGCAACCCTAAATTTTGATATAATTTGGCGAGCGAGCGCAGCAAGCGAGCCGAAAATTTTTATATTTCAGCTTTATACATAACATGGAATTCTTGTCATTTTTGGTTATTAAATCTTCGAATTACAATTCTAATCATAGTGACGGCCTTATAGATAACGATTTGTACCAACAGTGTCCAACCCCATCCCGGTAGGGACTTAAAAAAAAAAGTCCACATGATGTGCTTTTTCAAGCACTTATATAGAAGGGGTCTTTTGAGGGTGTTTTAAATGTAATAGATATTGAAGAATTTTGGCGAGCGAGTGCAGCGAGCGAGCCGAAAATTTTTGTATTTCAGTTTACAAAACATGGAATTCTTGTCATTTTTGGTTATTAAATCTTCGAATGACAATTCTAATCAAGATATAGTGACGGTCTTATAGATAACGATGTATACTAACAGTGTTCAACCCCAATCCCATCCCGGTAGGGACTTAAATAAAGTCCACTTGATATGCTTTTTCGAGCACTTAAAAGGGTTTTTTTGAGGGTGATATAAAATCTGATAAATTTTGATAAATTTTGGCGAGCGAGCGCAGCGAGCGAGCCGACAATTTTTGTATTTCACCTTACAAAACATGGAATTCTTGTCATTTTTCGGTTTATCTTACAATTCTAATCAAGATATAGTGACGGCTTCATTATGCCAACAAACTAAGGACTTGGAAAAATACTCTGAATTACTACGAGTGAGTGAGCCGAAATTTTTATATTTCCACGTCATCATTACGTTTTGTTCTTCTTATTTTTTTTTTTTTTTTTGGATAAATTTTGGCGAGCGGGCGCAGCGAGCGAGCCGAAAATTTTTATATTTCTGCGTTACAAAACATGGAATTCATGGAAACCATGTTTTGTTTTTATCTTGTTTGATTTGGTGTTAAATAAATAAATAAAAGCGGTAAAGACAGCTTTTGTTTCATTATTTTGTCAACATCTAAGCATTGCTGAAGAGGGGTGTTGAATAGCTCAAGCACCTCCCTTTTGCCCAAGGGGGGTGTTTGAACACCTTAAACACCCCCCTTTTGGCAAAGGGGGGTGTTTGAACACCCAAAACACCCCCCCCCCTCGGTACGCCCTTGTACTGAATTAAAACAACAGCAACAAACAAACAAACACAAACACACACACATAAAAAAAAAACAATTTGGATGCATGCTGTAGCGTTGGCAATTATCATTTGTCTCGGATGACACTATTCATTATGTTGGGACACTGCTCCTTAATTTACGAATATGCAACATTTGTGAAATAATACGAGTTTTAATATGTGAAAATGTCACCTTTTTGTGTACTGAAATGATTTACTAATACTATGATGAGGTCTGTTTTCAAAGTGATATTTATTCGATTCAACTATATAATTGCTAACAGAAATACTGTTGTATATAACTGATTGACAAATTGCCCCACATCGACATAAATGTTTATGTAAATATGATGATTTATATATAGATAATTACTTACGTCGATGTAGGGCAATTTGTCAGTCACTTGCAATAAAAACATCTCGATGGAAGAATTTCATGAATTTGAAGAAATACTGTTATACTGAAATGCATGGAATATAACCTTGTAACGATCTATGAAAGCAGCAGATAGTTTTTGTGTTACCAGGTATTTATTATTTTTTTTTTTTTGTGTGTGTGTGTGAATAAACCCACCAACTGCAGTATATTGTTTACATATTTGTGAACAATACCCACTGACTGCATTGTCACCTCGTAAAACTTCATTTATTACATACTTACGGGGCGGTAACGCTTCAGAAAAAAATATGACTGGATTCGAAAGATAATGAAGACTTTAACCATTCACTATCCTTCTTCAAGTATAACATTGATTGTCCTAATATGATTTTTTTTTTTAATAATATGTCCTATGATGACGACCCTTACTGATATGGCTGCTGTGTAATGAATTTATTAGCAGTGGACCAGTGCCACTAAACATTTATATCTTGGCCACCAAAATTTACGTTCTCTTCTGATGTCTTCACTTAATCTCAAAGTGTCCAGTAAGTGACTGCAAAGTTCTGTTAGTAAAGCAATGATAAATTACATTGTGAAGTATATCTATGTAGCAAACTAAGTTATTACTTTATCATTGAATTGTCATAGACTGCACCTTGCTACTAACAATGAATACTATTGCCCTGAAATTAATTTTACATTAGTATATATGTATGTTCTTTCTTTCTTTTACACCCAAGTATTACTTCTCTGGCAGGATAGACCAGTAAACTCTGTGGTATTGAATTGCATGCAGACTTAATATGCAGGATGGATACTGCTGGGGCCTGGTAGGGGAAAAAATGATCAGGTAGGCTCTGAGATTGTAGTACTAGTTTTGGAACTACATTGTATTAAAGATCAAAAGTGGGAAGTGTTTTTTGTAACACCTAGAACTTTCGACAAAGCTTTTTGGCTAATATTTCACATTTTCTCACCTGCGCCTAAAATAATAATTACCAGTATGATGGCATGTAGGCCCAAGGTGACACAGCAAACTTGAATTTGTTGAGCTTCTTGGCTATTTTATTCTTTTCATTCTCAGATCATTATATTTAGTTCAGTTTGTAATTGTATATGGTTATAGGTTGACACACATTCTCATTGACCTGTATGCTATTTCTTTTTATCGCCCTCATTCCTTTCCCATTCATGTGTTCATCCCTTTCACACCACACCTGATCTTTTGTTTAACATTCCATATTAAGTTCGGTTGTCCGAACTTAAAGGGAAGGTAAACCCAAAGAGCAATGTGGATTGAGTGAAAGCAGCAACATTAGTAGAACACATCAGTGAAAGTTTGAGCAAAAATCGGACAATCGATGCAAAAGTTATGAAGTTTTAAAGTTTTGGTGTTGGAACCGCTGAATGAGGAGACTACTAGAGGATATGACGTATAAGTGGACAACGATACAAAGAAAATATAAAGGATATTCAACAAAAATTCACTTTTCTAGAATTATGAAAGAGCAGTGGACCAACCGCTTTCAGAAAGCAGGGGGAATAATTGCTACCCTTAACATATGTCAATATCAAGTTGATGGAATTTGTAATTTTCATGAAAAATGGATTTTTGTAGTATTTTCTTTATATTTTCTTGATATTGTAGTCCACTCATACGTCATAACCTCTAGTAGTCTCCTCATCCAGCGGTTCCAACACCAAAACTTTAAAAATTCATAACTTTTGCATCGATTGTCCGATTTTCTTGAAACTTTCACTGATGTGTTCTACTAATGTTGCTGCTTTCACTCAATCCACATTGTTCTTGGGGTTTATCTTCCCTTTAACTTCCCTTGTCGAGTTGGCCACTACATTGGGATGTTCGACAGTGACATAGGAAAAGAAGAAGTTCTCACCTCAGCTGTATTGTGTAACTTTAGTTTGGTGTTGTTGTTTTGTTTAGCTTCCCTTTTCAATTTGAATTGACAATTGTATACTTGTATGTATATGTGTACGTATATATTGTTTGTTTGTTTATTGTTCTTATTATTTCCTGTGATACAGTTGTACCGTGACACAATATGTACTCAGTTCTATAGCGTCTTGAGTATTCTTTTTAGGTAGAAATGAGCGTTTTATAAGAGTCTCACTATTATTATTAATATTATTGCAATCAGTGGAAAACCAATGATATAAAAAAGATCAACAAAACACCTAACAATAATGCTAGAGCATTTTGTGACCAGGAACTAATTTTCTGTGTAACTTTAATTTGTTGTTGTTGTTTTGTTTAGCTTTCCATATTTGTAGTTTACTTTTCAGACATACCCCTAATGAATTCTCCACATTTAGTTTTCCACACAACCTAATTCTCTCCACTCACCTCCACACCTACGTCCTCATGAATCTTTTGATCTCTTTCCATTCATGTTCAACTTCACCTCATGATCACCTACCTTTATTTTCCATTGGTTCCTTCGGTCCTCAGGTGAAACTATTTTCCTCCTTGCGTTTTGGTTGATTTGTTTATCTTATGATTTGAATATGTAAATTAACTACCCTGGAAAAAGTAAGTGGGTAGAATTGAGAAAGAGTCTACCACAGGAACTGACCAAGAACAAATCTGCTTTCTTCAGCCCCTACAGCTATGGTGAATATTCAGTTTTGAGAGAACATTGTCTGGTTTTGTGGAGTGACTGAGCATAATGTTGGACACCAAGATGAGTGTTACAATAATGCAACATTTCATAAAGTGTATCTGGATTGACATATGTACAACAATCTCATTTCCTGCAATGCACCTCTCCTGGGGCAGAGTGCATTTATTGGCAACTATCTGGTAAACTACATGTATGTTGTACAGGTAGGTCAAAAGGTTGAAAATCTAGAAGAAAGCAAACTATCAATTGAAGTACAATGTAGGCCTATTAACTGAAGTTGGCCTATCCTGAAGTCAGTGTCATAATGGTTCCATGACATTTGCTCCTGCCACAATTGTTCACTTGAAAATTCTGCATGCTAAGCCAAACATAAATTCTGTGAAGAAACATTACTCTAACCCTACTCCTCACATCAAGCTTAACCTACTTGTCACCACCATCACAATTCTAACCTTGATCCCAAGTCCTTGGAGAAGATAATACCAGAGCAATTGTTACGGGGAACAGGAACAAATGTCGTGTATACCGTTATAACACACTATAAAATGTGTTGGAATTAAATTCACATTTTATGAATGCACACTATTCACTGATGATGAAGTATAATTACTCTAAAATTATGTTTTTGTCATATATGTTTTTTAATCCATAGTACAGCACTACTTGAGACTTTTTTTTTTTATTAAAGATATCAAATTTGTGTACATTGTACATCAGTGTAGCTATGCACACACTAGTTCTATGTAAATATGAATTCGGAAAAAAAAAAAACCCAAATACTGGTGTGCAATTCACATGAAGTATGCAATGTTTCAAATCAAATCTAATTTGACACTTGACAAACACATTCATCACGCATAAGAAAAGAGTGTGTTGATGGAAGAGAGAAAGAGAGACGTGGAAAGGAAGCAGAAATATTGGCAGTATATAGGTGATTATAGAGCCAGACAATGAAGAATCATAACAAAATACAGAACTTTACAATTCAGTTGTGGAAAGAAAGTTTGTACACTGATGATACTTGGTAATGTGATAATTGAAAATGAAAGTATTATTTCAAGTCAAATGAGAATGTTCTGTTATTCAAGAAAAAAAAAATAGAGAGAAAATAATAGATATTAAAATTACCCCCCCCCCCCCCAAAAAAAAAAAACAACAAACAAACAAACAAAAAAACCCAAACATACTTTACATGCTCACATTGATATTATTCAAAATTTGCTGCGATCTTGCAGTCTTGGAAAGAGCAGTATATTGTAATCAAGGGCAGGGCAACAGTGGAAAGGATGCAATGGCCACAAAACAACAGATTCTTTCGTGAAGGAAGATGAGAGCTTATAATATGCATGACCTTGCCAATGCCTACCAGTGCATGTTGCAATGTTTCTTTTGTGACCCTGCATGACTGCAAATCATGTAACACTTTGAGTACCGTACTTGAGAAGGAAGACCATTTGAGAACATATTCATCTTTGCTGCTTGTTAATAAAAAAAAAAAATGTGCATGAATTCAACAGTATGAGTGCAGGACAAGCAAGGATTTGAGAATTTTATAATCAGCCTTAATTTGTACAAATAAATAAACATTTAAAAGATTAACACATATAATAGGGCTAAGGCATGAAAAGATTAAGATATGAAGTCCAAGTTTGGTCCAATAGATCATCACAGTATACATAACATAGCTAGAGGGAAGGAGAGATAGACACTGTATATATATATAAAAATAAGACTACAAAAAAGAAAAAGAAAACGAACTTGACAGTTGGCCATTATCGTGCAGGTACAGGTGGCAGAGGATTTTTCTCTTGAATTAGGGTAAGGATTCCCATGGCAAAAATGTCCATGTCATCAAAACAAAAACAATTCCTTTTTATTTTTGAAAGTACACACAAAAGTATAATTATAAACAAGGCCAATCCAGCAAGCACTACATTTAATTTTCATTACCGGTTTCATGATATCAACCATTCAACCAAACCATTCATATCTACAGGTCAAATAACTGACCACTGGATATCAAACAATTTATTAATTAATGCCCAGACCCACCCCTTTGACTTTTGCTTGTTTCTATTGAGAAAAAAAAAGTAACATTTATTGGACAGAAATAACTTATGAATAATATAAAAATCAGCAACAACAACAGCAACAACAAAAAACAAACAAAAACAAACAAACTATTTAACAGTTAACTGAGCTGGGTAGAGCTTAGGAATAGTTTTGTGAATTATCAACCTCCAAAATCAAATGCATATGACCTTCATGTAGTTCACATCGAATGATCTGCTACATAATTTGATTTCACATAATATAGAGAAGTTGGAAGTGCAGCAAAAAAAAAAAAAAAATTCAACCACCGTAACCTACTAACGGAGTGGGCGGCTGCATCCTCTGCCGCTCGCGCCTCGCGCCCCGCGCCCCGCCGCGCCTCGCCGATTAGGGCATGGTGCTGCTAGCTCAGCTCTGGTGAGCGAGCTGCAGTGGCGAGACCAGTGCGGTGCGGATACGGCAAAGATGAAATCATGCGAACAAATATCAAACATTTCACCAAACATGCGCAAAATGAGTTATTTAAAATAGTTTTGCTGATATTCCGAAGTTCCGAAATTCCGATATTCCGTATACTTGTTAATCGGAAAATGAAATAGGATTCGTTAGTTTAATCCGAACATGTGTGGCGTTGTTCCGAAGGTTCATTCATCCGAAATGAAATTAAGGTTCTTTATTCCGCAGATTCGTTAACCTGAAAATGAATGGCGTTTGTTCTTCCGAGAAGTTAATACAATTTGTTTATTGAATTTCATTTTAGCGGGAAAATGATGCGCACTAACGAACCTTCAAAAGACTTTTCTTTTTTTTTTTTTTATTTACGGTACGGATTTAACTAGCCTTCGCACTATTACACTATTTTCTTATCGTTTTATACCGGTAGTTTGTTGCAAATCGTACACGTACGCCAATGAAACTTAGTCCCACACGTACACAATACAGTTTTTCTTTCCTTTAGATCTTGTTTTGGTACTGCATTCATATTTTTGTGTACGTTTTGAAATGGTACAATTATTTCCATGTGTTCTTTGTACAAGATGTGTTAAAAATAACCAGAAAGCACTCCGACGTACTTCATGTCAGAAATGGGTGCATATATCATGTTCAGGAATCCCCGTGAGTAGATACAATGATCCCAATGAACTGTTCTTAAACTGGGAGTGTAACAGATGTTCTTTTCAACATCTTCCCAATTTCATTGAACTTAACTCGGAAACTGTCCCAGACTGCAATTTACTAGATAAGTCAGCAAACTCTGGTGAAAAGAGAGATCCAACCCTTTGGTATGAACAACTTTCTGAGAAGGGAATCAAGTTTGTTCATTTGAATATAGTTAGCCTCGTGAAATATCATAAGGAAATTAAACAAATCATGACTGAGAATGAAATACATGTATTTGCCCTGAATGAAACTGGACTTGACTCTTCTATTTCAGACAGTGAAATCGGTATTCCCCATTATTCTTTAATTCGGAGAGACAGAGACAGAAATGGAGGTGGTGTCGCAGTCTATGTTCATGAATCTATTCCTTTCACCTTGATAACCCATGATTCACTTGTCAACCTGGAAGCATTGTGCATCAAGATCTGTCTGAAAAACTCTAAACCAATATTATTTTTAAATTGGTATAGACCTCCAAAATAAAAAAAAAATCGATCTCTTTGATCATTATGAGGATTTTTTAAATTCTGCGAGTAGTCTTGTTGGCCAACTGGTTATTATGGGCGACACAAATTGTGATATTATGAAGAAAACACCCGAAAGAAATATTAAGGTTTATAATCAAATTAATAGTGTATATTGTTTGCAACAGGTTAAAGGGATCGTACAGTTTTGGTTGAGATCTAATTTCAGGTTTCTAACATTTTTGGTGACATAATGAGAAACTTCTTATTAAATATGAAAGAACATGTAATTCTATGAGGAATTCAACGTTTTTTTGACGAAAATTGGTTTTGAAACGGCTGAGATATCCAAAAAAGAGCAATTCTAATAAAGTGTGGGACCCACACTTTATTACGATCGTTTTGTTTTACTTTGTTTTTGGATGTTTCAGTCATTCCAAACCCGATTTTCATCAAATAAACTTTGAATTTCTCTTAAAATGGTATGCTCTGTATTATATCATATGTGTTTTCTCGGTATCTCGTAAAAAGTTAAAAGCCCAATTTTCATCTCCACCAATACTGTACCATCCCTTTAATAATGAAATATATACAAGAGTGACTGAAAGATCAAGAACACTTGTTGATCACATGCTCACGAATTATTCAGACAAAGTGAAATCATATGGTGTAATTCGGAAAGGCATGAGTGATCACTATATCAGATATAATATGGTATGGAAATGCAAACATACATCACAAAGTGAGACGTATGTAACCTTCAGAAAATCACGAAACGTTGACATGGAAGCTTTCAGGTCGGACTTACGTAAACAAAATTGGAAGAAGGTAGAAGAATTCAGTGATATAAATGATTCAGTTGATATATGGGAAATGTTGATGAAGGTTGTTAATAAGCATAATTATTATGCCTGTTAAGACGAGACGAGTACGAAAAACTCCCTCGCCATGGATGAATACTACAATAGTAAACTGGTTGGTTATATCTGTTGAATGTTATCAAGGTGTAACAACTTACCACGATGAATTTTCAACAAAGTCATGTTGTGTTACATAGAAGTACTAAATACATGAAATACGTGTTTTGTGTTAATACGAGTAATTATTCAGGCACTGCACTTTACATGCATGGATACGATTTCATAAATTGTTGGGAAATGTCTTGCTTCAATATCTTTACAAGTAGGCAACAACAGTAACTATTACAATGCAGCTAGCCCATCCAAGCTTCAAGAGTAGTAACCATCAGAATGAATTCCATTTTGATTCTTTTTACCGCTATATGCTCCTTGGTTCTCAGTAGCGTCATTTCAGGATAATTGAGATGCATTATCTTTATTTTCATATCCCGGTTTAAACCTCATCTTCTTTGAAGATTATACCCATGAAAGGCATTGTTTTATTGTTTTACTAAAGGGCATTGTTTTCATATACACATTCACACACACATGCTTTTTTGTTTTTTCCTTGATATTTATTGATTTCATTCAAATCAGTCATGAATCAACCCATTCTGGGTGTAACATGAACAACAAAAAAATACAATACAATTCAAAACAAAACAAATCCCTTTTTCAATTCATATTGCAAATAATCTATCTTCAACATAGATAACTCTATTATGAATCTATCCCACTGATAATTCCTTTACGAGAAAGTATTGACATGAAATTATATGCCAAACATATTATATACCTTGAATATATTGAATCATGTAACTCATTCTCACAAGACCATATACATGAAAAAAACTAAACAAAAAATACATCATAAAACTCTGGAATGAAATCATTCATAAAAAACAATTCGCTTTGCCATTATCTTAGAAAGCATCTTATAATCCGTATTTAACAAAGTAGTCGATCTTTAATTCTTTATATATATAAGATATATACCTTGTTTTTTTTTAGACGTTTCTAAACAACCTTTCTCAAACGCTTCATTAAAAACTACAACCAATAAACTTCCGATCTGTGGTCAAAGTATAAGGTAAAATTCATCTGTAAAACCATCATTTCATCATTTCCAGGCGATTTATCTAATTTCATACTTTTTAATGACTCACAACATTCTTCTTTAGCAATTTTTCCTTCACAAAAACTCATACTTGCATCACTTAATTGAGGAATAACCTTATAAAATACACTTTCTCTAAACTCATCACGCACTAATACATTTTCTGAGTACAAATTTCCATAAAAATCTCTAATCAATGGCATTATCACATCCTTCTCTTTAATCACCTGTCCTTTATCATCACACATTTCCCGTATAACTGTTTTCTCTTTATTCAACTTAAGCAACTGCTCAAAACACTCTTCATTCTGTTTGCCCTCTTCATACCAAACCACTCTTGACCTAAATTTCGATCCATCCGTACACACATTATACAATTTCTTCGATTCATTTTTTTTTTACTCTCTATATCCTTTGAAATTTCACCACTATCAAGAGACGACAGAAGATTTTTCTCCAATATATCTATTTCATATTCAAGTTGCTGTATACATAATCTTCTCTTCTTTGTTTTTTTTTTCGAAAATTTCATTGCAAAATGTCTCATTTTCATCTTTAAAAAATCCCAGAAAGAAGATTTAGTATCAAATTCCGTCAACCACTGTGATTCAATACTTTTTATTTCTCCATTCATTCCCTGTACGAATTCCTTATCAAAACACAAACTATTATTAGATTACCAATATGACTTCCCATAACTTTCATTTTATCGAATAGGTTTCAATTGAAAAAAAAAAATCTAAGAATGATCAGGTGCATTGATGATATCTCACATGTTCGTACTAAAATTTCCAAACCCTTTGATATAAACCAATAGTCTAAACGACTTTGAACCTGCGGAGCAATTTACCTGAAAGTAACATTGGGTTCCGTTTCCCCCATATATCAATCAAATTCATTATATTTCTTTAAAAACACCTCTAATTCTTAGCTAACATTATTCTCAAATTTGTACTTACAACCATATAATCCAAATCCTTATTCATTACTATACATTGAAATCTCCCCTTGAACGAATAATGCATAGAATATAAATTTGATAAACACACACACACACACACACACACACACACACCCATACACCTCAACACGTCTGCCAAAAGATTTGAACAATTAAATAAACTCATGGCTTGTACGGAAATGAAATAAGATGACATTTTGGTTACTGCATCATATGGCGTAACTCACTGTTGCATCCCCCCCCCCCTCTCTCTCTCTCATCTGATAGCCATAAAGAGAACGCACCATGGGGGCCGGCCTTCAGTTGCCCTGGATATATCTCTAGTCGGCAAACCAGTTTAAGATACAGTCACAGACTTGAATGAATGCACGTACTATACAAAACTTAATCATGAGCTAGTTTTATCGAAACATCTCTCTTGGGAACCAACAAGCCATCAAACTGTCCCTTGAAAATATTTCATTTTAGCGGCATTATCCTAAAATAAATCTAACTTCTTTCTCATTACCTGAAATCTCGTCTCATTCCTCACAACCCTGATTCGTAAGTAGTACATGCATAAGTCCTTCTAAAGTATTATTTACGCCAAAGTTATGCGTTCAATAACATTCAGTTTGAAAATGGGGCATTATCACTATTTTTTTTTTTTTTTGGATGCTAAGCCAGCAAATTAAGACTAACGCACACTATGTGGATGTGCTTTCTTGCAGTCCCCGTCTTTCTGTATGTCACTTGTGTGTGTGTGTGTGTGTGTGTGTGTGTGTGTGTGAGTGTGTGTATGTATGTATTATCGTTTTTGCCACCACATCTTCTTGGTACCCACGGTTTAATGAATATTGTCTAGGGTGCAATAATTCATATGCTATTCCTAATTTATGTATCTCCTGACCTGCTCACAATCTGTTCTTATAATACAAAACCTACATTATTAAAGTTACACTTATACTGTAGCTGTACATGAATATATTTTAGATGATATGATGTCTACATATTATCTAAGTGATCAACGTTTTACAGGATTTTACAAATCTTTTCATTGTCATATTTATCTATTTTCTTTTATCAACCCTTCAAGGTATATGCATTGCTTTCCTTATTATTCGATACATCTGTACAACATACAGAAAATACTCAACAGGGATTCAGGCTACTTTTTTTTTTCTCCGATCTTCGGTTCAACAATCGGAAGAGAAACAGACGGAGAAGAGAATCACTTTCGTTCGTTCGTTGGTGCTTATTTTGCTTCTCAAATAAAATCAAATAAAAATTTAACTACATCTATGTGACAAATTTGTACCAAATATAATCAAATGACAAAGGAGCAACAAAATACTGGCCAAAGAACAGTTTGGATTTCGACCTTTTTACTCAACTGAATTAGCTCTTTTACACACCCTTACAAATCCTTGCTTCACTTGACAACAGAGAAACCGTAATTGCCTTGTACGTCGATCTAAGTAAAGCTTTTGATTCGCTAGACCATAGCATTTTGCTGCACAAACTGAAACACTCTGGTGTTAGAGGTGTACCCCTCAGTTGGTTCAGGGATTATCTTACAGATCGTAAACAGTTCACATGTATTAATGGCACAAACTCTAGTACTTTACCTTTAACGTGTGGGGTGCCTAAGGCAGTATTTTGGGCCCTCTTCTTTTCCTGGTATACAATAAATACATCAACATTTTTACGATTCATTCTGCATGCAGATGATATAAATATATTGTTTTCACATAGAGATGTAAATACTTTGTATAGTACTGTTAACACAGAAATGATATACGTTCGTGACTGGCTCCGAGCTAATAAGCTACAGATAAATGTTGATAAGACAAAATATATGATATACCGCTCTAGCAGAAGTTTTCGACAAGATGTTTCATTGATTTCGTATTCAGAAATTAGATAGATGATCGAATATTGATCAAGTCGATAGTATCAATTACCTAGGAGTTATTATTGATGATAAATTGACTTGGACTAAACATGTTAATAGTATTCATGGGAAAATTAGTATCTCTATCGGTATAATGCATAAGCTCCGTCCAATACTGCCGTTACATACTCTTTTTATGTTGTATAATGCCTTTATCTTGCCTCTTTTTGATTATTGTAGTCTTGTATGGCCTGGAACCAGCTTAACTAATTTGCGTCGTTTATTTGTTCTACAGACAAAAGCAATTCGAATTTGTTCAAACGCCAACCCTCTTGACCACACCGCTTCACTTTAAAAAAAAAAATGAATACTCTCACACTGTCTGACAGTGTCTCAGTCAAACTTGGTCTTTTTATGTATAAATATTCGAATGCAATTTTACCTGATATTTTTTATGGTTGTTTTACACTGAATTGTACATCACACAACATTGAAACTCGAAATAAGGATAATATTGTGCTGCCATTTTGTCGCTTGAGCATTAAACAAAAAAAAATTCTATTACATATAAAGGTGCCAAGTTATGGAATGATTTAGATTCAAATTTTAAGAATGTATCCACTCAAAGTGCTGTAGTCTAGATATAAAAAAAAAAAATCTTTTAACTGCCTATTGAATTGTATCAATCCATCTTTGTTAGTAGTTGTTCTGTCTGTTTGATTTATTTGTGTAATGTAGTAGCATATGTCTTTTATTTCATTTTATTTGTCTATGTAATCTATAGCTGTCATTAAGTATACTCTGAATGTAACTCTGAATCTGCATTTGCATGTATATTCTCATGTATCCAACTCTGCTACAAAGGGGATCACTTGTCTCAAGCCTTTGGCTTTCTTTGTGAACTCCCCGACACATTTTACACTATATATTTCTATTTTTATGATTATCAATAAAGTGAATTGAATTGAATTGAATTGAACACAAAAGTTCAGTTTATACTACATGCATAACAAAAATCTTTGTAAAACATTTATAGGTACACATAATACAAAATTAAGGCAGTACATAAGGCAGTACACTTGGCTTGGAGTGGATGAAAGCTCGCCCACAAAATTGCTATAAAGGTTGGTAGAAGCCGTAATCTCCTGCTATATGATGATAGACTGCTATCTGTACGTAAAAAATATTCTGAATGGTACTCTATGAGTCACTGTGTACGAAACGCATTTCTTACCAAAAAATGGTTACAAATATAACATGTGAAACGTATGCTTTGTATCATGTTTTGAACTTCTTTTGGATGGAAATGAAATAATCATTGAGAAAAAGTGGGTATCCTGCTGCTTAAAATTTGTTACAAGTACATGAGTGAATGAGGTGGAGAGAAAGGGGGGGGGGGGAGAGATAGAATATTTCAGCATAAGGATGTCAAAAGAACTGTGAAGAGGACAGTAGAATGTCACAAAAAAGTTTAGGACGATGTTCTTCGCCTGTCCTCACGTGAGATGTTTCTGTTTAAAGTAAAGTGTGATAATAGTTTCCTATACTGAGATAAAACAGATTGGTATCGTGATACTGTCATGAATCGTCATGGAATATTGCACAAAGAAGAATATAAAAAACAGTATGGTTTATGTCGTCTCCCAATGTCATGAGTTTTATCACTTTCCCGTTTTGAGGGATCGATTTATCACGGCTGAAATCTTCTTCACAAGTGGGATAATTCCCTGAGTGTATATAGTTAGTCAGAGCAGGAGTAGTTCCGGTGAATCGCAATCTAGGCCAATAACAGGTTTGTTGGACAGGATACGGTACTGCGAATTTGCTGCATGAGGCGGTTGGAACACATTCTTGTACTACTGCTTGCATTTTTCCAACTTTTTGTTGAGGCACTTTGTGACTTCGCAGCAGAAGTAGTACCACTCCATCCCATGGGCCGCTTTGTCCACCTTGTCGGGATGGTAGCAGGCGATTGCTCGGAGAAGGCACTTTTTCGCTGATCCCGATGGCTTTGTGTGGCAAATCATGGCAACGGTGCTGGATTTAGGGGGCCAAGCATCATAGAGCGTCCGAACGAACATTTCAGTGGACAGGGAAGATGCCGTAAGAGAATTGAGTTTCTTCAGCTTGGGTTTCAGTGACTCCAAAGCCCTAGTCTTCTCCTCAGCCTCTTGCTTTTCCCGCTCCAAACGTCTTTGAAGTTCTACAAGAGAAAAGGCATTGATGTCGGAAACTTTAAACAGTCTACAAGAGCCAAACAGTCCATGACACACGACAAACTTGCACGTAATGCACTTGAATGGTGTTGATAAGCACAAGATATGCTGTTTCTACAACTGTGATATACATAATGTTATGGAAATACACTGAGCAAGCGTAAACGAATATCAGCGATAACACACTGAGTACCAAACTTTTGTTGCCTTACTCATAGACAGTATACTTACTATATGGTTACGTGTGTGTGAGGGTGTGTGTGTGTGTGTGTGTGTGTGTGTATAAAGTGCATGGATGTTAATACAACAATGCAATGCGTGGCGCGACAAGATGGCCCAGTACAAAGCACAGGTCATACTCGGATAGTAGAAAACTAACAATATACGTCATTCAGGGAAGATCAGGGTAAGGTATCCTTAAAATAACAATGGAGATTATTTCATTTTGTAGTTTTGGAAAGGAGCCCTCCTATCAAGCACGTGCCCCATTTCTATTTCAAGGTGTGCGTAATATCTTCATACGTACCTGCTGCAGTAGCCATGCGCTTCTTGACACTTTCCTTACAGGCATCCACTTCCTGCCGAAGGGTACGCACGTTTGTCATTACATTTGCTTCTCCACCACACGTTCTCTCGGCATCATCCAACAAAAGTGCGCATCTCATCATGTACCTGAATCACATTGTGACAAGGATCAACGATTTGAATAGATACTACCAAAAAAAAAATGTGAAACGTTTGAAAAAGAAAATCACTGTGTGATATTTGTGAGAAACACACCATCTAATATTCACTGTGCATAATTTTATCACAGTCATTTAACTCCGAGAGCTCCATGCCCGATTGTTTAACTTAATGGCCCGAATTCACGAAGGTGGTACAAATGAAACCATGGTTTAAACCATTGACAAAAACCATGGAGCGCCAAGTTTCGCATGGAATATTTCGATGATTCTACCGAATAATTTAGCAGGCATGTCTACTGTCTTTGATTTTTAGGAAGTGATGATGTTATTCGATCCCACCTCTCCCATTTGCCTGCAAGCTTGTAAACTAATGATGTACATACCTGAAATGTGTCCAAAAGAGGTATAGGAAACAAAAAAAGTCGCCTTGATTCGGCAAAAGCAATGACTCTTTCAAAAGGAGATTACTCGCTTTTGCATAGACCCAAATTATATTACATTCTAAAAACGATTGTAACTTTATTGAGAAAAATAACAAAGCAAGAATAGACTCGCAACGGTATCATCTCGTTGTACGGCGTTTTGATTGTCATCGACATTGATCGATGTCGCTTTTACGAGAAATCATTATACACTTACAAATTCCATAACTCCATTATGACCGTTTTCATTATAGTCACGTTACTTTTTCATTTCATGAAAAATTTGATCATGGCTAGGAGTATCCCCGGAATAATGAATTTGCAATGTAGCAGATGTCCAGAAGGGGTAAAATTGACCCTCTCTTAGTTAACGAAATCTTGCGAAATGTAAGTGAGTGGCCCACGAGTCCGACACCAGGCAAAACAGCCAACCAGATCGACACTGCGTACATTTTCAGAATTACTGTCAAACTGGCCGGTACAATATAATAGTGATACATGTATTCTCAACCACACATCTCTTTCCCCCCCCCCTTTTTTTTTTTTACTGGAAGTTAATAACGGGGATTATATTTGATACGGGGGGGGGGGGGGTGAAAATCACAAATTTTACCGTACTGAACTAAGTTTGATTAAAATGAATAATGTTGTACAAAAGCGTGGCATGACATACCTTAGACACTCTTCGTAGTCGTCGGTTTGGGATGTTTCCAGGCCAATGTTGTAAGCATATTGGGCGAGTGTCACTTTACCAACCGTTTTAGAGTGACAAATCGGCAGACATTCCAGAAATTCTTCCAGTTTGGAAGCCTTGACTGTACATGAGAGAACGTAATGTAATGAGAGAATGGATTTCAATTGCACATTATCAACAGGAACCACAACAGTAAGCCCCATACTTCTTGTGTTTAATCTGGCGTGTGAAAAGTTTTCTCCGCATTGTAATATAGGGGACATAGATACACATCATTATCTTCTCCCCCAAATATTAGGATGACAAGTGACATCACACTGCTTATATTTTAACCAATTTAGTCTCAGAAAAATATTTTATTGATTTTTTAGGTGATACGCTATCAGCGTATCACCTATTGTGATTGTCAAAATCTCTCTTTATTTCTTTTTATTAGGTGATACGCTTTTAGCGTATCACCTATTGTGATTGTCAAAATCTGTCTTTTTAGGTGATACGCTATCAGCGTATCACCTATTGTGATTGTCAAAATCTCTCTTTATTTTTTTTTATTCTTCTTTCTTTCTGGACAATTTTGTGTCGTCAATATCTCAAGAATGACATTACGAAATAACATGACATTTTCAGTCAACATGTCTCATGACAAAATCTAGCCACAATAAGGTTTTCATGACAGTTACATATCTATGACGTCATCTAGGCGCCATTTTGTGATTTTCGGACCTTGTCACATGATCGATCATAACTTCATAACTAGATGTCATTTCTGTATCATTTTCGGTGGACATGAAGTTCAGGTCACGTTCTATCTTACTTTTTAACGCTAGTTACACAGGTCATCATTACGCGCGCGTAAGCGCGCGTCAAAATTTTAAAAGGCTCAAAACGACTTCCCAATGGGAAATCTCGAAGTTTCAGACAATTTTAAGCGTTTCAAACATTTTCTCGCGTGCGCGTCCGTCCGCGCAATTTCGCGCGCAGAGCCCGTAAGCAACATGAAAATGCAATTTTTTTGACTGATTTGGATTCCTGATACTTTGAGTAATAATATCCATTGATTTCCGATCGATTACGACCTATAACAAAGGAATGCACTGGCGTCAAAGTTGAAATTCCGCGTGCGCGTCTTTCTGCAAATATAGTGAAAAAACATGTCTTTGTTTATTTCGCCATAGCTCTTTAAATCGTCCGTTGACCCTATATTTCTATTGCATATTACAAAAGTATATGAATTGTAAGTAACATTCCAAGTATCAGTATTGCCAGGAATACGCGATGACGTCATCATATCGTCATTTTAAATCAAAAAAGTGGAATTGATTTTTTTGAGGTACTGTTTCTGACATTCATTTGCTCGTATCTCTGTTGTTTAAGCTCAATATTACCCCAAATTCAGATATGTTGCACTTTGAACATTTGCCTGTCAAGGCCATGTGATGGTTTTGAAATATGATGACGTCATCATACTAGAAATTGTGATTAAATGTAAAGACTCAAAATCAGACAAGTTTACGTGTTATGTCTATGGGAGGTGATTTTTTTTTAAACCATGCATTGACTTGACAACGTTTAAGCACCTTTACCTCATCTGATTTTACTCCATTTCCTCTGAAACATAAATATGTTGTAGCTGAGACAACAAGCTTTAGTAATCATGCATTTTATGTTTTCAAATCTCCTCATCAGGTTGACAATTTTGCAATTTAAAACTGAAAATGAGAATGCAATCTGTACGGAACGATTCCCAATTTTTCTTTGCAACTGTATATTGATCGAATCCACGCTGCCACTTGTGGGAAGTTGAATAGCGCCATCACAAGTCAACACTGTCACGATAGTATTTAGATTTAAGTTTCGCACTCGATCTTCAGGACAGCCATGTGGCATAATCGGTTAGCGCGCTGGTTGTTCATAACGCCATACCGGAAGGCGAGAGGTTCGACTCCCGCAGGACTTTTATCCGTTCTTTCTTTTTTTTCTCTTTTTTTTTTCGGCAGTTCAGCTTTACTCCGATGTCATTTATCGTATTACTTTATCAAGTGTACGTAACCCGTGAACACGGCTGCTCTATTTCCCTTGTTTTGTATTGGAGTTTGGAGATTGGGTTTGCTTCATTAATTTTGTCACACTTAATGTTGTAAATTGCCCCTTGTTACAGTGTCCCGCTTGCCACCTTTCGTTTGCTCTTTCCTTTTCTCTTCATTGGTTATTGTTATACTGTAACAGGATAGGTAGGAACATGTATGTTTAAATAACTTGCAGGAATGGGAGCTGAATTGATTAACTCTAGTCCAGGTGTATGGCGTCTCGCTCATCTCTTTGAAATTCCAGGTTGTTATTGTTTGACCCAATAACGAAGTTGTAGACAGGTTATATGTTGTTATAGAGGTATCTTGTGCCACATGAATGGAAAGCATCACTGTTTAGTAGTAGTAATGAACTTTTTCATGTTGTATATGGTATAAATATTTAAGATAAATATATATATATATATATATATATATATATATATATATAAAAAGATTAAAGATAAATTTCACATCCAATCTTCGGTACAGCCGTGTGGCTTTATAGTCACTTAGCGCGCTGCATGGTCATTATGCACTACCTTAGGACGAGATGTTCGAGACCCGCAGGACGCTATCATTTTTTTCTCTCTCTTTCTTTGTGTTTCTTTTGGCAGTTCAGCTTTATTCCGATCGATGTCATTTATCGTATTATCTTATCAATTATACTACCCCGCGACACACAGTCGCTCAAGTTCCTCTTTTTTTTTGTCGGAGGCTCTAGGTTGGATTTGCTTCATTTATCATACGTATTGTTTAAATTGCCCTTGGTACAGTGCCCCGCTTGCCACCTTTCCTTTTCCCTTTCCTTTTCTCTACGTTTGTTCCTGTTATATTGTCACAAGACAGGTCGGAAAATAATTTGCATAACTCAACTGGAGCAGGAATGGCAACTGAATGAATTAACTCTAGGCCAGGTGTATGGCGTCTCGCTCATCTCTTTGAAATTCCAGGATGTTATTGTTTGACGCAATAACGGAGTTGTAGACAGGTTTTATGTTGCTATAGAGGTATCTTGTGCCACATGAGTAGAAGGCATCACTGTTCAGTAGTAGTAATGAACTTTTTCATGTCCCTCCATGTCAATTATAGTGTGGTTTAAAGGGGTTGTGTGTCTATCTGCCAAAGAAAAGGAATAACTTATTTTCGTCATGGCTGTTTCTCTATACGTAGCCGTAGGTAATGAGTGTTGTTGGTATCTGAGCAGTGAAGAACAGAGCATCAGGCTAAAATCCCCCTTAGTTATACGCGCTAAGCGTTCAATTTGATATATCTTTCTTTATGAAGTCAATCCCTGCTAATGGAGTTACAGAATTATGTTATGACACGTTTCACTGAAAGTTTGTAAAGCAAAGTTTATGGACAAGGCAAGCAATTGTACATGAATATACCTACCATTGATTTCAGAGGGAAATTATGGTATGCATAAATGTAAGGGTATTATTGCTTTGGAATTGCTGAGACAATATGCTTGGCACGAGGGCTTCCACTTCTAATAACTGATCCCTTTGAAGATGTGTCGGTCACGGGTGATCGTCATGATTCATCTTTCACGTAGAAGCTTGCGTTCCACACTCTTGGTTCAAGAAGACTTACCATCATACTTCAAATTGTTATTAAAGGTAAAGACTCAAAATCAGACAAGTTTACGTGTTATCTCTATGGGAGGTGATTTTTTTTTTTTTATGTGCATTTACTTGACAACGTTTAAGCACCTTTATCTCAGATGATTTTGCTCCATTTCCTCTGTAACTTAAGTGTGTGGTAACTGAGACAATAAGCTGCAGTAATCATGCATGTTATTCTTTGAAATCTCCTTATTAGTTTGACAATTTTGCAGTTTAAAACTGAAAATGAGAATGGAATGTGGACAAAACGATTCCTGATTCATCTTTCACATACATAAGTTTACGTTCCTCCTTTTTTTCTCGTCGAGACGTATGGCCGAGTGGTTAAAGGCGACGTCTCAGAGACGTGAGGTTGCACACGTGCGGGTTCGAACCCCACAAGATCACGAAACAAATTACTTAGCTATTTTACTTTTTTTTTTCTTCAATTTTGTATTACATATATCGTCCATGTAGAAATCACATTCGTATATAAACGCACCTATACACACACACAGACACACACACACACCATATCCCTCTTTTTTTTGTTGGAGACCATATTGCTTCGACTGCTGCAAAATTTTGCAGGCTGACTTTGTCAAACTGATCATAATATGTAATGACGACGACGAAGGTGTTGTACTTTGAACAATTGTCTTTCAAGACCACATCATTGTTTTGTACTTTGATGACGTCATCACACTGAAAATTGTGATTAAAGGCAAGGTATCAAAACCAGCCGATTATAGGTTTTATGTTTACGGCACGTATTTTTCCCAAGTTGCCAGAAATGGCATAGCGACATCAGTAGTTACAAGGCCGCATTTCCGTCTAGCAATGCAATACATGTTCACGCGGCCACGTTGGTTGAGTGGGCATTGACTTTTCTCCCTGTAATATCTACACATTTCTTTTTTGCCTTACCATTTCCGTGGATGTCCCGTGGCCGAGAGGTTAGGGAAACGGTTTTGCATGCAAACTCAATTATAACTTCAAGGTGTCTATATCACATTCTTTTCTTTGTCGATCACAGACGACCGACATCTGATAACCCCAAGCGTATCACCTAACTCGTCAGTCTGACGAGTTTCATATCTCGTTTCTTATTCTTCTTTCTTTCTGGCCTATTTTGTGTCGTCAATATCTCAAGAATGACATTACGGAGTAACATGACATTTTCAGTCAACATGTCTCATGACAATATCTAGCCACAATAAGGTTTTCATGACAGTAACGTATCTATGACGTCATCTAGGCGCCATTTTGTGATTTTCGGACCATGTTACATGATCGATCATAACTTCATAACTAAAGGTCCTTTCTGTATCAGTTTTTGTGGACATAAAGTTCAGGTCACGCTCTATCTTTCTTTCTCAGATGCTAATTACCTAGGACGTCATCTAGGACGCGTAAGCGCGCGTCAAACATTTAAAAGGCTCAAAACAACTTTCCAATGGGAAATCTCGAAGTTTCAGACAATTTTAAGCGTTTCAAACAATTTTGCGCGTGCGCGTCCGTCCGCGCATTTTCGCGCGCACAGCGCGTCAGTAACATGAAAATGCACATTTTTTGACTGATCTGGATTCCTGATACTTTGAGTAACAATATCCATTGATTTCTGATAGATTTTGACAAATAACAAAGCAATGCACTGGCGTCAAAGTTGAAATTTCGCGTGCGCATCTATGTGCAAATATAGTGAAAAAACATGTCTTTGTTTATTTCGCCATAGCTCTTTAAAACGTCAGGTGACCCTATGTTTTTATTGCATATTACAAAAGCATATGAATTGAAAATAACGTTTCAAGTATCATTATTTCCATAATTAAAATATGACGTCATCATATCGTCATCTGAAATCAAAAAAGTGGAATTAATTTTTTAAGGTACTGTTTCTGACATTCATTTGCTCGTATCTCTGTTGTTTAAGCTCAATATTATACCAAATTCAGATATGTTGTACTTTGAACATTTGCCTTTTAAGTCCATGTCATGCTTTTGATATTTGATGACGTCATCATACCTTAAATTGTGATTAAAGGTAAAGACGCAAAATCGGACAAGTTTACGTGTATTGTCTATGGGAGGTGATTTTTTTTTAAAGCATCAATTGACTTAACAACGTTTAAGCACCTTTATCTCAGCTGATTTTGCTTCATTTCCTCTGAAACTTTAATATGTTGTAGCTGAGACAATAAGCTGCAGTAATCATGCATTTTATTCTTTGAAATCTCCTCATCAGATTGACAATTTTGCAGTTTAAAACTGAAAATGAAAATGGAATGTGGACAAAACGATTCCCCATGTATCTTTCACATACATAAGTTTACGTTCCCCATATTTTCTCGTCGAGACGTATGGCCGAGTGGTTAAAGGCGCCGTCTCAGAGACGTGAGATTGCGGGTTCGAACCCCACAAGATCACGAAACATTTTTTTTTTTATTTTACTTTTTTTCTTCAATTTTGTATTTCATATTCGTCCATGTAGAAATCACGTTCGTATATAAACGCACCTATACACACACACAGACACACACACACGCCATATCCCTCTTTTTTGTGTGTTGGAGACCACATTGCTTCGACTGCAGCAACATTTTGCAGGTTGACTTTGTCAAACCGATCATAGTATGTAATGACGACGACTGAGGTGTTGTACTTTGAACAATTGTCTTTCAAGACGATGTCATTGTTTTGTAATTTGATGACGTCATTACACTGAAAATTGTGATTAAAGGCAAGGTATCAAAACCAGCCGATTATAGGTTTTATGTCTGCGGGACGTATTTTTCCCAAGTTGCCAGAAATGGCATAGTGACCTCAGTCGTTACAGGGCCGCTTCTCCGTCTAGCAATGCAATAGATGTTCACCAGGCCACGTTAGTTGAGTGGGCATTGACTTTCCCCCTGTTATATCTATACATTGTTTCTTTTTTTGTCTTACCATTTCCGTGGATGACCCGTGGCCGAGTGGTTACAGAAACGGTTTCGCATGCACGCTCAATATAAGTTCAAGGTGCCTATATCACATTCTTTTCTTTGTCGATCACAGATGACCGTCATCTGATGACCACAAGCGTATCACCTAACTCGTCCTCAATGTGACGAGTTTTCATGTCTCGTTCTTCTTTCTTTCTGGACAATTTTGTGTCATCAATATCTCAAGAATGACATTACGGAATAACATGACATTTTCAGGGAACATGTCTCATGACAAAATCTAGCCACAATAAGGTTTTCATGACAGTAACATATCTATGACGTCATCTAGGCGCCATTTTGTGATTTTCGGACCATGTTACATGATCGATCATAACTTCATAACTAAAGGTCATTTCTGTATCATTTTCGGTGGACATTAAGTTCAGGTCACGCTCTATCTTACATTTTAATGCTAATTACCTAGGACATTATTACGGGCGCGTACGCGCGCGTCAAACTTTTAAAAGGCTCAAAACAACTTACCAATGGGAAATCTCGAAGTTTCAGACAATTTTAAGCGTTTCGCGCGTTCGCGTCCGTCCGCACATTTTCGCGCGTAGTGCGCGTAGACAAAATGAAAATGCACATTTTTTGACAGATTTGGATTCCTGATACATTAAGCAATAATATCCTTTGATTTCCGATCAATTTTGACCTATAACAAAGGAATGCGTTGGCGTCAAAGTTGAAATTTCGTGTGCGCGTCTATGTGCAAATATAGCGAAAAACATGTCTTTGTTTATTTCGCCATAGCTCTTTAAAACGTCTGGTTACCCTATGTTTTTATTGCATATTACAAAAACATATGAATTGGAAATAACGTTTCAAGTATCAATATCTCCATGAATACATTATGACGTCATCATATCATCATCTGAAATCAAAAAAGTGGAATTGATTTTTTTAAGGTACTGTTTCTGACATTCATTTGCTCGTATCTCTGTTGTTTAAGCTCAATATTATCCCAAATTCAGATATGTTGTACTTTGAACATTTACCTTTCAAGTCCATGTCATAGATTTGAAACTTGATGACGTCATCATGCTTTAAATTGTGTTTAAATGTAAAGACGCAAAATCGGACAAGTTTACGTGTTATGTCTATGGGAGGTGATTTTTTTAGAAACCATGCATTGACTTGACAACGTTTAAGCACCTTTATCTCAGCTGATTTTGCTTCATTTCCTCTGAAACTTAAGTATGTTGTAGCTGTGACAATAAGCTGCAGTAATCATGCACTTTATTCTTTGAAATCTCCTCATGAGGTTGACAATTTTGCAATTTAAAACTGAAAATGAGAATGGAATGCGGACGAAATGATTCCTGATTCGTCTTTCACGTACATAAGTTTACGTTCCTCTAATTTTCTCGTCGAGACATATGGCCGAGTGGTTAGAGGCGTCGTCTCAGAAACGTGAGGTTGCACACGTACGGGTTCGATCCTCACAAGAGCACGAAAGAAAATAATTATTATTTTTGTTACTTTTTTTTTCTTCAATGGAGTACTACACCTTCGTCCATGTAGAAATCACATTTGCATGTAAACACACCTATACGCACACACTCACACAGTATACCTTTGTTTTGCGTTGGAGACTGCATTACTTCGACTGCTGCAAAATTTTGCCGGCTGGGCTTTTCGTCCATGTAGAAATCACATTTGCATGTAAACACACCTATACGCACACACTCACACAGTATACCTTTGTTTTGCGTTGGAGACTGCATTACTTCGACTGCTGCAAAATTTTGGAGGCTGGGCTTTTCAAACTGATATAGTATATTGTAACAAAATGAAATTTGTTCATACCAATTCAGTAACACAATGTAGTCGTGGTTACTTTGTGCTGATTTATACATGTAACAAGCTATACATTGTAAAAAAGGTATTTGCATTGTTCCTTTAAGTCAGTCTTCTGTATTGATGATTATTTGTCAATTAGTGGTTTTTGTGGAGTTTCAGATAGTGATAAAAAGTATGGATGATAAGTGCAGCGATAATTCCTACAGTTAGTTCAAAGTTGTGTTACAGATGTTTGATACATGCATTTAGCATTGTGTGTGTATATACGTGTGTATACAGGTTGGCCATATGACACATTCTAGACAAATGATCTTAATTAATTAGCAAACGTGATCAGCTATGGAACTGAATATGGTACTGATGTATGATGTTAATGATTCTAATTAAACTCTGACGAGTTTAAAGGGATAGCATAACTGTGTGTAAAAATAAGGCAATTATAAGGAAATTTTAGGGGAATTTGATAACCATGCCTATAATAATTTCATACAGGTACTAATATCTGCCTCATACTCGTGCGATAGATCGTCATGTCAATAGCAAACTGACAACGTACGATGAATGTGTTATATATTGAACAACTGTCTTTGAAGTCCATAACGTTCCCCATATTTTCTCGTCGAGACGTATGGCTGAGTGGTTAAAGGCGACGTCTCAGAGACGTGAGGTTGCGGGTTCGAACCTCACAAGATCACGAAACAATATACTTAGCTATTTTACTGTTTTTTTTTTCTTCAATTTTGTATTACATATTCGTCTATGTAAAAATCACGTTCGTATATAAACGCACCTATACACACACACAGACACACACACACACGCCATATCCCTCTTTTTTGTGTTGAGTGGGCATTGACTTTCCCCCTGTTATATCTATACATTGTTGTTGTTTTTTGTCTTACCATTTCCGTGGATGACCCGTGGCCGAGTGGTTACAGAAACAGTTTCGCATGCACGCTCAATATAACTTCAAGGTGCCTATATCACATTCGTTTCTTGTCGATCACAGATGACCGCCATCTGATGACCACAAGCGTATCACCTAACTCGTCCTCAATGTGACGAGTTTTCATGTCTCGTTTTTATTGATTTCACTAGGATTTGTGAGGTACAGAAAACAAACAAATTAAAACATCGATCGTATTACAGCCCTTGGTTCTTCATTTGGTTCATAGTAGATTTTCTAAAATCTCAGCATAATCTTAGAAAGTTACAGAATAGGTTTCTCTCTCAAAATGACAGATTTTGTAAATTCCTTTCGACTTTGTGTAGATTTGACAAACGTAATATAAAACACATACAGTAAATTCAAGTACATGTAGTTCCAAGTAAATGACGCAGGTTGATGACATTGTGACGTTAAGTGCCCCAGCATTTGATAACTTAAATACAAGATAATGTCTCTCCACTGAGAAAAGAATCAAAAGTATATAAAACTTTTATCAATATCTGACATATTCGCAGAAAGTGACGATGAATCAACTTGTTTGTATAGTGTATTTCATGTAGCGGATTAGCCGCCACGATTGAACATTCACAACAAGATGAAGAATTCGTTTTCATATGACGAGGATGTCTTATCAAGCAAAATTCATGAAGCAACAGTGTCCCTATCTTTGAAAGCTTATCAGGGCAAGTCAATACAACTTTACAGCACTAAGGTAATTCAATGTGTAGTTTATGATATATTCTTGTTTATTTATTCTATTTCATTTTAGAGAGGGAATAAAGTAAACAGTGCTAGTATATAAAAATGTGAGATGTCATAACTGTCTTATTTTTGTTCATGTTTTAATGAAAGTTCATTGCCCTTCTGAATTAATTTCAATACTCTGTATACTGTTTATGTCATTTTCAGCACAGATAGGCTTTCCAATTAAACATCATGAATTTAGCATGATCAGCGCATTAAAAATTATATCGGTCTCATATCTGGAAACTGGCTGCCTTTAGAGCAACTAAAAGCGTCGAGAGTAATACTTTCCCCAACTAACATAAGCACATAAATGGCCTCTAATTATACAAAAATATGACGGATGGATTGCCTTTTTTCTGTTCTCCTTTTATGTCACGGACTAAAATAATGCGCCCAAAGTGTCAAACTCAAGATTTTAAGTGTATAGTAAAGTGCACAAAGTAATGAACAAAATCCCTGTCTGTCTACATTTAAAATAGGTCCTATTACCAGATCAGTAATTCAGTAAGCATGATTAAAAAAAAAAAAAAAAAAAAAAAAAACTCCTCTCACCCTTAACCGTCATGTGAGATATCCAGGTCCGAAATTCTTGAAGACAATTCTCGATGCATTTCTCAAGGTGAATTCTCCATGCGAAAGGTTTGCATCTCCCCTTCGAGAATGCTCCAGCAAAATACTTTGCAGCATCCATGAAGTCATTTTCAATACCCTGCAGGAAGTGTTATGATGTGAACAGTTGAACAAGGAGTAAATATCTGTAAGTAGATTATCTGCACTTCCATTTTTGTAAAAATATACATGTACAACATTATATAGCACTCTACCACGTTATCCATTAAAGGCAAAAGACAAACTACCGAATAAGATAATTGGGCAGAAGTGTATGAGATATTGTTTTTTCCAAAATATTCAAATTTTACAGCTTTTGAGCTTTAATTCTGCCCAATTCAAGGGATGTTTCGAGATTCTTTCCGAGAATTTTCCAGATTTCGTGATTTCAGTATGGTTTTCGGAGGTTTACCTATTTTGTTTTTTAAATTCTACATATCTGCTCGCCCTTATACATCTAAACTTGAAGGCTGATTTTTCTTGCAATGGTTTTGTGGCATTACAAAACATACAAAGGGAATTATGGAAATACCAAAACAAAGATATTGCAAATACAACTTATATATATATATATATATATATATATATATATATATATATACATACATATATACATGCATATAACTATGCCAAGATACCTACGCAGCCATACTTCTGTTCATCCAAGACGAAAACGAAGGGAGCGCGTAACATTAGTAGAGTGTTTTGAAAGACAGCTCCGCACTGCAAAAAGCCCGGTGTTAAATATGAAACACCGAGCTGGTGTTAAATTTCCGGTGCTCATTCATGGTGTTAGATTAACACCTCCGGGTGTTATTTCAAAATTTAAGATTGTTTTTTGAATAGTTTCTTAGTTACTGCACTTCTTGTTAATTTTGAACTTCAACAAGACGATAAAGAATTTTCCGATAAAGTACTTGATTTTTGAAAAAATCTGTAAATACATTTACACCACAGTAACATCAGTTGGTGTGGTCCCCTATTGAAGCTGGACGGGTGTTATACCATTGAAATTAACACCACCAATATCAAATCAACACCATGCGGTGTCATTATTGAATTAACTCTAGCGCAGTGTCAAAAATATCACCAGCCACTGTGTCAAATTAACAAGTTCAAGTTCAAGTTCAAGTTCAATCATAGTTTATTTCCAATCAAAGAAAATCAAAACGTAATGCAAAGTATACATATCATAAAATGATATTGTCTACACTTTTACAAAAGGTTCTTGTAATATACGAAATAAATTATATACATCAACATATGTACAATAATCAGAAGGAACGATGCGTATACATGTATACTTCGCGAGCTTTCAGAAAATAACTTCAATTTTGGAAAATAGCGATCCACAAAAAAGCAAAGCTTGTAGGACGTGGATCCCTAGATAATTGATGAGTAAGCAATATATTGTTCAAGTTTGTTTTATTATTTTCTTACAGCATTTATATTAAATATAGATTACTTAAGTCGTTTGTAAAAATATAGCTATACGCTGGCTTCGACAATAATAGGAAATAAGTATCAATGCTAATGCCCAGACGGTGTTCATTGAACTGGTGTACCGGGAAAATATAAGAAGGACGACACACTCGTACAGACATTCAGTTACCCACACACATATACGACGCGAGACAGTACCGAGAAGAGAGAAGACGGTGACAATACAAGTCTACGAGGAACAAAGACAGGAAGGAAGAGGAAAGAAGAATAAAGAGAGAAGAGAGGTCTGCATACAGAACACGCCAAGTGCTGCGACATCAGGACAGGTGAAACCTCAAGCATAAATTAAAACAATTAATTCAGATTATCTAGAATTATAAGTAGATAACAAATGTTTTCTGAATTTGTATTTAAATGTGAGGAATGAGGGTGAGTCTTTTAAGCTATTATCTAGATTATTCCAAAGTCTGGGTCCGGTATACAGAAATGTATTTTGGGCATGTACGGTTCTCATGAATGGAAGATGGAATTCGTTGGATCGTCGCGTAGGATAGTTATGTACATGACTGTTTCGATGAAAAGAGTCGTGAAATATTTTGGGTAAAAAGTTGCTGTTATAATTAAACATGAACTGACCAAGTTGAAACACATACAAATCTTTTATTTTTAGTATTTTATGGTAAAAAAACAAAGGATCTGTATGTTCTCGTGTAGTTAGGTTAAAAACAGTTCTGAGTGCTTTCTTTTGCAATAAAAAAAGTTTATCAAGTAATATCTGATATGTATTACCCCAAGCAAGAATCCCGTAGTTTAGATACGGTAGTATCAAACTAGAGTAAAGAGTTAATAATACACATAAAGGAAGATAATATTTTAATCTGTTCATTACGCCAATGTTTCGTGAAATAGTTTTACATATGCTATCAATATGATTCCTCCATGAAAGCTTGTTATCAACGCAAACACCAAGAAATTTAAAAGTAGAAACTTCTTCTAGGGGAGTAGTATCAAATGATATATTGCCCGGGAGGCTATGTAAAGAGTTACTAAAAAGCATAAATTTTGTTTTTTGAATATTAAGTGACAATTTATTTGCGTATATCCATTGTATAACCTTTTTCAGTTCTTCATTTACTGTTCTTGCTAAGATATTTGGGTCGGGATGGGAAAAGAAAAGGTTAGAGTCATCCGCGAATAATATGAATGATAGTTTCTCCGAGGATCTATGAAAATCATTGATATAAATAATGAATAACAACGGGCCTAGTAAGCTCCCTTGTGGGACACCACATGTTATCGTTTTATTTTGAGAATCAAAACCATTGACATGTACAAATTGGGATCTATTTGATAGGTAACTCGTGAACCACTCCAAGGCCTTTCCACGTATGCCATAATGGGATAATTTTGCGAGAAGTATTCCATGGTTAATCGTGTCAAAGGCCTTGGAGAAGTCCAAGAAGATACCTATCGTGTGTGAAAATGTGTCAAGTGCGTGTGTGACTTTGTCGATGAGGGCGAGTAATGCGTGTGTTGTGCTGTGGTTTTCCCTGAATCCAAATTGAACATTTGAAAATATGTCACAGGTTTTAAGAAAACGTACTGTCCGGATGTAAACTATTTTTTCAAGAATCTTGGAGATAGAAGATAATAAAGATATAGGTCTATAATTGTTGACATCATCCTTCTCCCCTTTCTTGAAAATAGGAATTACTTTCGCAATTTTCATGCTATTTGGCACATGGCCAGTTGTAAGCGATGAATTGATAATATGTACTAAGGGATCCACTATTTGAGGAATTATGTTTTTTATCAGGTGGTTATCAATTCCGTCGTGGCCAGGACTTTTTCCTTCTTTCAAATTGGCAACAATCCTTACTATTTCTTCTTTATATGTAGGGTCAAAAAATATAGTTTTGGAGTTAGGTGTATCTAAAAAATCAGTAAAAGTTTTACTAGAAAGAGGAATATTTTGAGAAAGATTTTGTCCAATTGAAGAGAAGAAGTCATTAAAAATTTCAGCCATGCCAGCGGGAGTGTTGCTGGAGGCATCGCCCCATCGAACTTCAGTAATATTGGATGAATTGTTAGGTGTATTCATTAACCCAATTAACACCACGAAGTGCCAGGCGAACACTTTTTAACACCGTCACAATACATTTTCTACACCTGTGGGTGTGGTCCTCTATTGAAGTTTGATCGGTGTTAGATTTAACACCCATGGTGTTAAATCTAACACCGATGTTTTTACAGTGCGTGTTCACCGGTGTTAGCCTACCTTATCCCCGCTTGGATGGTTGCCGTGTTCTCGGTATAGGGTGGCCAGTTTCAGGGAAGTCATGGCGACGTTCTTGGCCGCCGAAACACCTTCTTCGTCGGTGCAAGCCAACTGGCAGGCCTCCTTGTAAAGTTCCAGGGCTTCTTTGAGGCAGCGGACCCTTTGTTGCGACCCAGCCCCATGGTCATCAGCTGACCTGAAAAGCCCATTCCCCAAAGTCCTCTTCTCCA
Organism: Diadema setosum; assembly: GCF_964275005.1. Classification (NCBI taxonomy): domain Eukaryota; kingdom Metazoa; phylum Echinodermata; class Echinoidea; order Diadematoida; family Diadematidae; genus Diadema; species Diadema setosum. The sequence continues at coordinate 24,788,003 of NC_092698.1, read as the reverse complement.
CTGATGCCGAGACGGGAGGGGCAGTTACTCTCGCAGATGTTCTCGTGGGTTCGTCTATTAAAAAGCCGTAACGTTAGAGAGATGCATTATCTTGTTTCTTCTCAATTTTCATGTTTTCATTTTTTTCTTAAAGACATTATTTACAACTTGCAGATGAAACAAAACCCCAGCTTTAGTGCTTCAAAATAGTTCCGAAATGTGAGTTAGGGATAGAAACAACCAATCTATAATTTTAAATCTGTGTAATCAACGTTAAGTTTTGTTAAATATACAAAATGTGAACAATAGGTATGATAAAAATGTTTCTAGACTAAACAGTCTACAGGTATGGTTTATTGAGAAAAATAGTCATATCTCCTTATTTTTTAGGCTTCATTGCATAATTTTATATGGTATAGTATTTTGTGATACTACTGACCTACACACATGCAGAAAATGTGATATTTTGAACATTTTTTAAATCACTGCTCCCAATGGTAAATAGTGAATAACACTTTAAAGGGGATGGCTAGTAACTGATCAGTGGGAATCGGTGGGAATGCTGGGGGATGATTGTTCCAATTCTTGTGGGATTTATTTAAGAGTACATTATAGGCCTATATCTATTGTTGTGTAAAAATTGTTTGCTTCAGAATTAACGGTCTCATATTCAAGTAATGTGCAGTTTAATGCCCCGTCACTGTACAGGCATGCTAACCTGGAAACATTAAACTGCACATTACTTGAATATGAGACCATTCTGAAGCAAATAATTTTCACACAACAGTAGATATATAATATACTCTTAAATGAACCCCACAAGGATTGGAACAATCATCCCCAGCATTCCCACCGATTCCCACTGATTCCCACTGATCAGTTACTAGCCATCCCCTTTAAGTATTAGTGGAAAATTTAACACTTTAAGTATTAGTGGAAAATTGAGCAAAGAAAATTGGATTCCGTCAGGATCCCATTTTCTTTGCTCAATTTCCACTAATAAATGATATTCATTTCTGATCAGTTTCCCTTTGTCTGCGTTTAACACTTTAAGTAGGAGAATTCATTCAATGGTAACGAATATCTATCAACCATCGTCCATGCACGACAGCTGAATATTATGGCACACGTGCCGTTCATACCGATCCGTTGAGTTTGTCACAAAATTACAGAATGTTGAATTTGGGATTCACCAACGACCCCTCCGATCAAATACTGTCTTGTGTTGTGTGTGGGTTACATTTCGCTGTCGAAGGTAAGCGTCGTATCTAAGAAATAACCTGCTGAATTGGTCAGTCGCCTCTTGACTATTTTTATACAGGTATTCACGGCCTTCCGGAGGCGAGGTAAGGATGTTTCCTCAGCTAATCCATCGTACAAGCTCTCGGCATTGTCCAGCACACTTAAGCACTTCGCCATGTACCTAAAATGCATTGTGAAAATTATCACAGATTTAAGTAGAAAGTAGAAACTACAAGAAAACTACTATTCAGTGGGACGTTTTTACATTGGGTGCACGTCACGAGACCGACACCCACGAGTCATACAGCCCACAAGTCATACAGATCACAAGTCATACAGCCGACGAGTCATACAGCTCACAAGTCATACAGCCCACCAGTTATACAGCCCACGAGTTCGACACTGAGTAAATTAAACCCATGAGTTCGACATCAAATAAAATAAGCCCACGAGTCATACAGCCCATGAGTTCGACATTACGCACAAAAGGCTCACGGGACCGACATTAAGCAAAGAAAGCTCACGAGACCGACACTGGGCAAAAGAGGTTCACGAGACCGACACTAAGCAAAAGAGGCTCACGAGACCGACACTAGGCAAAGAAGGCCCACGAGACCGACAGGATGAACAGCGCCACCTGTAGACCAATTAATTGTATAGGGTGTCCAGATAATGGCATAACGATGGTATAAGAGATAGAAAAGGGGAGTTGCTAGGGTATTACCCCGTCAATTGCCCTCCCTCATCCCCTGAAGGGGTCATAAGATCTTTAATTGTGTTTGCGTATGTGAGTGTTTGTAAAAAAATAAACAAAATTCAGAAAAAGTGCATGAGATATTTCAACATTACTTTCGAAAGTGCCAAAACATCCGCGTTTCCCTATCTGCAAGGCCCAAATGATGTGGACATTCAAATCAACCAACTAGAAAAATATCCAGGTATGAAATGAAGTTAACTACAAGAAACTTATTCATAAAATGGTCAATGTTGTAGTGCACACCTGCTTTACATGATATGGGGGGGGGGACTAGTCATCTGCAAAGGTGTTGAAATAATAAAAAAAATACAGAAAATACTGTAATCGTCAATTAAGGCAGCGTTAAGAATTTGGGAAAAGAAGATGCATCCATGAATGTAACTTTTCTATTTCATGAAAAATGTACTGTTTTGAGAAGAACAATTTTACAAACACAAGCTACTGAAATCGAGGTGAATCGCTGCGATAAAAAAAAACCCACTAAGACAAAACGTTTTTATCCGTTGAATTTCATATGTTAAAGTTAAAGAGAAAATTACAAATTGAACTCTAAGCAGGCAGATAGGATATCTAATAAGGCCTACTTAACTTGTGAAGCGAGAAAAAAAAAGGGCGAAAAAAGTAGAAGTAAAGTCTAAGTAGAAATTAAGAAGCCTATCAAATATAGCATGATGGTATCTAAAAGTAAACAATTCATTGTTCTTGTTCTCTATCACTTTTTCATTATTATTTTTTTTTTGGGGGGGGGGGGGGAGGAGGTCCTATGAAGAGGACAATTCTATTACAAGAAAAAATGGTAACAATGTCGCTCCCCGTAGCGTGACTGCCCCCCAAAAGACACACGTGTAGAAATACATACTTAATGTCGTTGATATGTACATGGTGCTGTTGTTAGTTAGTAATAATCTCTCGCTCGACAGCGTAACGAAATTGCACCCGCCAGTATGTAATTTTCCTCTTAATGGAACACCCTGTACAGGAACATATTTTTAATTGACATGTAGTTGGCTGTTCATCCTGTCGGTCTCGTGACCCTTCTTTGCCTGGTGTCGGTCTCGTGGGCTTTCTTTGCCTAGTGTCGGTCTCGTGGGCCTTCTTTGTCTAGTGTGGGTCTCGTGGGCTTTCTTTGCCTAGTGTTGGTCTCGTGAGCCTTCTTTGCCTAGTGTCGGTCTCGTGGGCTTACGTTGCCTAGTGTCGGTCTCGTGAGCTTTCTTTGCTTAGTGTCGGTGTCGCGAGCCTTTTGTGCCGAGTGTCGAACTCATGGGCTGTATGACTCGTGAGCAGTATAACTCATGGGCTGTATGACTCATGGACCTATTTTTGATGTCGGTCTCGTGGACCGTATGACTCGTGGGTGTCGGTCTCGTGGGATGACCCCTTTGCATTTATCATCAATGAAAATCGGTAGACGCTCTTAGAAACTTAAAGCTTGACAATACACTACACCCTCCGATATCTAAAAATTTTCTTCTTTTTTTTTTTATAACGAACAAGATTCCCTGGGCAATATGATGATTATGTGCTTCAATTTAACCTGTCGTCAAATTTGTTTATAAGAGTAAGCACTTTGGAGAGTTAAGTTTTATAGGGGCATGGAAAGAAAGAGCACATCAACATAACTTTGATGAAATAATGACAAATGAAAAAAAAAGTTATGAGAGTTATGATAATTTTTTGCATGGATTTATCTTCTATTTGAATTCCTACTGCCATTAAGGGACAACCGAGAAAGTAGTAATACCGCGAAGAAAACTAGCAGTCATTATTTCTTTTAAGTTTGATATTCCCCTAAAGAACTATTTTTTAGTCTTATCAGTGGAGGGCAAAAGAATAAGCACTTATTTCAATTATAAATTATTTTTTAGCCTCCCCCCCCCAAAAAAAAAAAATAAATAGATAAAAAAGAAGAAGAAAGAGTTGATGATAGCAATACACCTTTTCTCAGACTATCAACAATACTGACCAGTACGGTCACATGCAATGGCACCTATACCAGTAATCACCGAATATTACAAAATGTTCGAGCTCTGGAAATGACCATGAAAGGTATCAAGTGTATATAGGGCCACATACCGTAGGCATCCCTCGCTATCTGCTTTTGCTTTTTCAAAGCCAATTTCGTAGAGACCTAAAGCCAAAAACTTTTCAGCTCTTGCTTTGGCTCTACAGTTCGGCAGACGTTCTTGAAAAGCATCCAGTGTAAACGTCTTGTCTGGAAGTAAAATAACATGCAGGGAAAGAGTCTAAGTTTTATTACTATCTCCCTTAAAACTTCATGCTTTGTCAGAATTCCCTTGAGCTAAATATTCTCAAAATTGTGGTTAAGTGAACCTTCTTAAAGGACAAGTTCACCTTCATAAACATAAGGATTGAGAGAATGCAGCAATATCAGTAGAACACATCAGTGAAAGTTTGAGGAAAATCGGACAATCGATGCAAAATTTATGAATTTTTAAAATGTTTGTGTTGGAACCGCTGGATGAGGAGACTACTAAGGCTTGTGATGTTATATGAGTACAACAGTATAAAGAAAATGTAAAGAAAATTTAACATATTTTCACTTTCTTTTCGCATAATAAAAGAGCACTTGACTTGCCTCTTTCTAAAGGCGATGGGAATAATATTACCCATAACAGTTATGTCAGTAACGAGTCTTTTTTTTTTAAAAGATGAAATTTTGTGAAATTCTCTTTATATTTTCCTTGTATTGTTGTACGCATGTGACATCATACACTGCAGTAGTCTTCTCATCCAGCGGTGACTGCACAAAAACTTCAAAAATTCATAACTTTTGAACGGATTGTCCGATTTTCCTCAAACTTTTAGTGATGTGTTCTACTAATATTGCTACATTCTCTCAATCCTTATGTTAATGAAGGTGAACTTGTCCTTTAATTCAGTGTAAAATAATGTTATCCGCGACACTGCCGACAATTTAACGGGGGTGGAATGAACCAATGTGCTGTCTGATAACCGGCAACTTGGCTTCAGGCGGCAAATCGATCGCTATACTAGCAGCACTGAAAGTGTTAAGATTTAAATACGCTTACGCATTCCGTATGTGTCAATCAAATTTATATGACCCTTGTAAATGCATGCAGGGTGAGGTCAACTGGTTTAACTTGCCAAGCGTTCAGTACGTGTTGATGCAATAAGCCACAACAGTTAATATTTACACATCGGTACAAATAACCTTTCTGTTTTTTCTCAGTTGCATGGTGAGGCACTTCACTCGTTTTGAAAGCGGCATAATGCATTAGCTTGTCCGCAGTAGCAGTCAGTCTATGGAATTCATGTTCAAATAAAGAATAAACTTGCGTATTATACATACCGTAGACCACAATGATCTGTTAATAGACACTTCGGCAGGCATCTACTAGTATTTCTTCTTTTTTTTTGTATTGAATGCATAAACCCTTTTCTATTTGATATTGCCAAGTAACAGGCTGGCCGTCGGCTGCAATGGATGTGCTAACACGCATCATTGTTACAATAAAATGAATATCACATCACAGATGCTTTTCTCAATGAATTTAAAAACCAACATCAATATGCCGGATTATGCAAATGCCCTTTTTCTGCTTCTGCTCAAAGTGAAACTGTGAGGTGGCTTATCAATGAAGTTGTTTGCGTGATCAATAATATATTTATCAATCAGTATAGGGGATGTCGAATTTTTAACTAGTAGTATAGGACGTTAAAATGAAAATTTGTGCGTTTTATAGCGTAAGGGACGTCGTCGAATGTCTGGTAAAAGAAAAAATCTTTACCCGATCCTTACCAAAACTTCAGTGATCAGTGGAATCAAATTTGTTCACGAATGACTTAAAAAGAATACATTGCTTATTAATGAACAAAACAATCGAAAGGTTATACCGTATCTTCGATCACAGATGAGACGATTCACTAAATCTGTTTTTTTTTTTCTCAACTCATTCCTGTACCTTTAAGTGTAATCTGAGTATGATTCAGATCCAAATATTCACTAACGCAGCTTTCTAAGCATTCTTCTAGATGGTTGCCCCAAGCCGGGCTTTTGCAGTTTTTCTTGGAATATGCCTTTTCGAAGTACTCAGCAGCCTCCATGAAATGATCTTCAATAACCTGGAGAAAGTATCAAGATACAAATAGGCAAAGAAGTAATGTAGGTTCGACGCCATTAAACGCAATTTGAACAAAAATCTGAATAAGTGTCATGGAATGTTTAATTAATCTTGTAGTGATTGGACAGAATATTTCATGTTTAAGAAAATGGTCCCTAATTCGAGTATTTTTTGACAGCATGACTGATTCCTGATCCTGTCCAATAAAATGATGGAAAGAAATTAGGCTATGAAATGTTATTTAAGTGGCATGAAGACAAATTCATTAATTTGATTGAAGGAGAGTCCTATGCAATCATCCCACCTTATCCTCTCTTAGATGACTGTGATGTTCTCGATATAAGGTGGCCAGTTTCATGGAGGTCACGGCGACGTTTTTGGCAGCCGAAACATTGTCCTCATCAGTTTGAGCCAACTGGTATGCCTCCTTGTACAGTTTCAGGGCTTCTTTGAGGCAGCGCATCCTTTCTTGCCAATCCTCATGGTACTCGTCGGCGGCACAGAAAAGCCTGTTCCTCAAAGTCATCTCCTCCACCGACATGGCCGATGCCAAGACGGGAGGGGCAGTTGCTCTGGCAGATGCTTCCGAGCTTTTATCTGTGTGTAAAAATAATGATGAAAGCAATACAATTATTATATATCACACATATTCACCAAAGGTAGTCTCTTCAGTATTAACACTGCTCTCCCAGACAATTTCCCAGAGGAAGTTATCATAAAGATTATTATTATTATAATTGCTCAGCATTGCCAGGTAGAGCTACCTATTTGTACACTGTGGTTAAGAGGGACATTGTGGGCAAGATATAATCCTGTCCAAGATTGGACGCACTGGCCAACATTCGAACCCAAGCAGTGGCGTATCTAGGGAAAACGGCGCCCGGGGCAAGCACGAAAATTGCGCCCCTAATTTCTGAAAAAGTGTTCAACCCCAACACCCGATCCCGGTAAGGACTTTAAACAAAGTCCACATGATGCTTTTTCAAGCACTTAAAAGGGATCTTTTGAGGGTGATTTAAATGTAATGAATTTTGATAGATTTTGGCGAGCGAGCGCAGCGAGCGAGCCGAAAATTTTTGTATTTCAGCTTACAAAACATGGAATTCTTGTCATCTTTTGCTTACCAAATTTTACAATTCTAATCAAGATATAGTGACGGCCTTATAGATAACGATTTATACCAAAAAAACTGAGGACTTTAAAAAATACTCTAAATTAGTGCGCGCGAGTGAGCTGAAATTTGTATATGTCCTCGTCATCATCACGTATTGTTATCTTTTTTTATATAAATTTTGGCGAGCGAGCGCAGCGAGCGAGCCGAAAATTTTTGTATTTCAGCTTACAAAACATGGAATTCTTGTCATTTTTTGCTTATTAAATATCACAATAAACAATGACGACCTTATAGATAACGATTTATACCAACAAACTGAGGACTTGAAAAAATACTCTAAATTAGTACGAGCGAGTGAGCCGAAATTTGTATATTTCTGCGTCATCATTACGTTTTTTTTCTTATCTTTTTTGATTTTTTTTTTGCGCCCCCTCCCCCGTATGTTCGAAACCGTTGGCGTCCTCTTTTGATCCAATCGGCGATCGCTTCAGAACGAATGAAATTGCAGTCGCTGCTCCGTGTAACATTTTTCCTGCTAAATATAAAATGACATGAGTGAACACAATAGACATTATCATTTTGTCCGCGTCATCGTCACGTTTTGTATTTCAGCTTACAAATCACGAAACTCTTGTCATTTTTTTGCTTATTAAATCTTACAATTCTAATCAAGATATAGTGACGGCCTTATAGATAACGATTTATACCAACAAAATGAGGACTTGAAAAAAATACTCTAAATTAGTACGAGCGAGTGAGCCGAAATTTTGTATATCTCTGCGTCATCATTACGTTTTGTTGTTATCTTGTTTGATTCGGGGTTTTTTGCGCCCCCCCCCCCGTATGTTCGAAACCGTTGGCGCCTTCTTTTGATCCAATTGGCGATCGCTTCAGAACGAAATTGCAGCCGCTGCTCCGTGAAACATTTTGCCTGCTAAATACAAAATGACATGTGTGAACACAATAGACACTGTCATTTTGTCATCATCACGTTTTGTTCTTACCTTCTTTTTTATATAAATTTTGGCGAGCGAGCGCAGCGAGCGAGCCGAAAAGTTTTGTATTTCAGCTCACAGAAAATGGAATTTTTGTGTGAACACAATAAACATTGTCATTTTGTCCGGGTCATCATCATGTTTTGTTTTTATCTTGTTTGATTTGGCTTTCTGCCCCCCCCCCCCCACCATTCTCCCTCCCCCCTTCCGGGCGAGTTTTTTTTTTTTCCTTCTTTTTCTCCTTTTCTTTTTTTTTCTTCTTCTTCTTCGTTTTTTTTTTCTTTTTCTTCTTCTTCTTCTTCTTCTTTTTTTTCGTTTTTTTGCGCCCCAAGGAGTGGCGCCCGGGGCACGTGCCCCCCTTGCCCCCCCCCCCCCCTAGATACGCCACTGAACCCAAGTCCTCCTGTTTTCAAATCCGCCTTATCCACTCTGGGAGGACGGTACAGTTTATTGTCTCATTTTCTCTCTTCCTTATTTTGGAAAACATCATAGATGGGCAGAAGCTGAGACTTTTTTTTAATATCATACATAATTATGTTTGTCCACAAAATTTTACTCAAAAAATATCATTTTGATGGTCAATCAAATTGCAAGTTTCATTACTGTATCCATAGATTTTATTCATCTGAATTCGTCATCAATTACAAAGCAGGCCTACGCTTTAATTGTGTGTACTTGGGTATTTATTCAACAACTTGTCCAAAAGTAGCAGCCGGAATTACGTTATAATTCTTAGGTTAACCTGCCAGGACTGTCTGATTTCAAGTTCGGGATATTGCCAGTGTTGAGATAGCATTAACTTAAGTCCTATATAGCACCGAACATGAAATCAGCCAAAGTGTTTGTCCGCCATCCCTTGATATCTGCATGATAAGAAGTCTTCCAGTTTCAATTGTTGATGTCACTTTTTTTTTTGGGGGGGGGGGGGGGGAGGGGGCAATCAAAACACCCTCCGTGAAGTGCAAAAATTAGCTCTTCAAGTCCACTTGACAAAACAATAACAAACATAACTTATCACTTTGTTTCTTGATCTGTTCTGATACTATTGTCAGTGTAATGTGAATCAATAGCTAGTCTTGCTACTTATGAAATATTACCAGGTTTGTATTGTAACCTTACCACAATGCATATGAATGGAAAACATAGATTATGGTAAACTGATTACACTCATCCAAGAGTACAGTCAAGAGTGGCAGTTACATGTGTACAGGATACTGGTTACAAATGTAAATGAAATCCTCCCTGGCAAAAAAAAAGAAGAAAAGAAAGAAAAAAAAAAAGATTTCGTTCAACTGCTGTCATGATTTTTTTTCATAATAATGAAAATAAATGAGATCGCACACACACGCATATAGGTAACTTTATTTCTTGAGTCATATTATTTCATTGATAGCATTGTCCATCCCATCATTCTTTCTTTTGATAGCAAAATACTCCACATCATGCCTGCTACTGAAGCTTGAATTAATAATAAAACAAATTTCTAAATAAATTCCCTATTCACCCACTTACCTTTCGGCTGTTGCCGATGACTGCTGCCCTTTCTTCCCGTTGGTGAATGAAAGTTGCTTTCAGTTTCATATTCTTCCTCATCGTCGTCGTTGTCGTCGTCAGAGGTCTCTACCGAGTTTAACTCCGAGGTCTCCTCACAATTGGAGCTCCGTTCGGAAAACTCTGAGGCCGTCTCCCATTCCTCATCATCCGTCTGGGACATCAATCTCACACGGCGGGCGACATACCCCTTTGGTCCGATACCCAAATCAAAGATGACCACGTCTTCTTTTTCTATGATTTGATGATGGTTGCGTGGATGGTCGTCGACGATTGCAGAGTGGTGGAAAAAGACATCTTCGTAGACAAAACATACCTGATCGACAGAATGACGGTAGATAAAGCCGTACCCATGTGTGGCTAAGAAGCTCTTTACAACACCTGTTACGTCTCTTTTTATAAGAGTAAAATCGTCTTCACTCTCGTCCTTCCGTGACTGTCCGCTTGTTTCCTGACCCATTGAAAATCCTGTGAACGTTTTCCAGTGCAACAATTGGGAATTATCAAAGGTTGGTCGAAACTTGCTTGGGCAGCAGGACTACGCGACTGACAAGAGGTTTCGATACGTAGAGAATCCAAGTTTGTTAGTTTGTTTCTTTTTTTTTTTCTGACTGTTTTGGCAGACGTATTATGATATGAAACGTTTCACGCCGACTGTTTTAAACTCGTAACTCATAATCATGCAGGGTAACTGCGACGAAGCTCAATATGGCACCTTTGGGAGAATGAATGCTAGTCCACAAACAAAAATGAATACATACACGGCACTTTGCTATTATATACGACCGGTCGTATTCTTGGGTTTCAATGACTGTGCATACACATCAGCCTCGCCCACCACCAGTATACCTTTGGTACATGGAATGGGTTTTCCCCATTCATTCACGGATATCTGCAGTATTTACTGCACCATGTTTTCCAATCATGCTTCACTGATTGCGCAATCGTTTAATATGGCAAGCAATACATGTATCAATCCTAAATTATCTTTTGCCGTTGTGACGTTTATGCTTTCTCCCAGAATAGTGCCCGAACAATAACGTTTTGGGGCTGTCCGCACGCCCAAGATATCTGCAACAAAATTAAAGACACATCGTTCCAAAATAAAAGACTCGTATATCTTTTGACTGTTTTACTACACCATACGTTTGAATGGTTATGCCCCTAAAATGCTGTTCAGTAGATTGCTTTAGGGTTCGCATTGGTGTCAAGATCTAGGTCAAATTACCCATCAATCAAAAGAAAAAACAAGTACATTGTAAATCCAAATAAAATATACTACTCAAATTAATGTAGAGATAGTACTCTTACGATTCACACTGAATAATTATGGCTTAATTTGTATAAACAACAAAGGCCTATGTAATGTTTCCATAATAAATTATCTCTGATCATTCATTGAGTAGCAATGAACACCACATTAGTAAACTATAATAAACATTATCTAATGTCAGCTATAGATAAACAGATGGACTCAAATTATCTTTCACGTTATCTGATGGCCGCTTTTATTTCATATTGGCATGTTTTGAGTGCTTGAATGCCTGCTAAGGTTCATCGCGCGGCTCATTTTAAGTGCTGTAGTGCGGAAAGGGGTCATGTACATGTAGAGTCGAGTCATTATTAATATTTTTTTTAACTGATTACTTTTTTCTTGCTTTTGTTGTTGTTTACGTGTACCAAAATTCCTCATGCGCAATATACTAATGTTACACACGTGACTCACACCCGAACACCCCAAAGGAAAATTCAATGCGTGTAATTTTGATTACTATGATCCTATCCCATCCTAATTCGGCAATGTCTGTTGTCCATTGAAATTTGAGCAGCGTATAGGGGCTGAGTTACAATAAACAAATATAGTTTATCTGTGTATACTCCAAATAAATGCAGGAAAAAGTAAGTTTTTCAAGACATTATGATTAGTTTTCTCCAAAGGCCTAGGGTAGTGGCGATGGTAATCATGACTATTTTACAGAGCTAGATGACATGTCTTCAAAGTGAATTCTACTTTATTATGATCATCAGGAAAATGACAAACAGGCAGGGAAAACAATCACATATAAGGACTTCAAACAACAAGAACAGTCAGAGACAGGCTAGGGACACAGAACAAAGAAAACAAAAGGAGAGAGTAGGGGTCATGAGCAAGGAGCCCAACAGGAAAAGGGAGGGGGGATTAGAGCAGGAGGGTAAGTTCCTGAGGACCAAGGGGGCAACCATTGAAGGAAAATGATGAATAGGGAGGCAACATCAAACAAGATAAGGAACAACATAGAGATAAAGAAAAGAAAAGAGTGAAAGAGCAACAGCAAGGAGGGGGGGGGGGGGCTGAGGAAACAGCAAGCCCTAAAAAGGTGTACCAAGAGGAGGCAACAAAATGAAAGTGAGAGTCAACCAACAAATGCAAGTAATCAAACATATTCATCAAAGTACAATAATGGTGACAATAACAACAATAATGATAATGATATTGATAAAAGAAATTGAAATAATAATAATTAAAGCTCATAAGAAAAAGGTGGGGGCACAAAATCCAGGGGAGAGAAAATGTATAATAACGGACATAGTAAGCACAAATATGTATAAATACAAACCAAAACAAGTGTGTGTATGTGTAGGTGGAAAAAGGCTGTATAAAAGAGACTCTGACAAGAGGAAGGAATCAATCGGGGGAAAAATGGTCTGCAATTGGAAAAAGCGCAAGGAATGAAAGAACAAAAATAAATTTGATTATAATTTTAGTGAGGGCTGACAACTCGGTGAAGGAATCTCCCTTAATATCTTGGCCGCAGTCGACTCTCAACTAACCAGCAGAAAGGCAGTAACTGACCCTCAGCATGCACGTATAACTCGCTCTACGCCCGCAGAACTGACCAGCTACACGGATATTGGCAGTTTCGACACCTTTCCTTGCCAGTAAAACACCGGTATATTTATGCTCGTAGAATGCCCGCAGATGACGCACGCTTCCGGCCCATAGGCATAGATCCACGGGCAACTTACGTACTTCAAGCGGGTCAACTGCTTGTGACTTGCGGCGGCTACGGGCCTCCTACTGGTGTTCTGCGTGAACCTCTGCGGGCAATCCCCGCGACTCACCCGGACAAAGTGTTGGTCACTCTCACTTGGCTGCGGGTAAATCGGACTAAAAACGTGCGCACCTCCGGGCAACTATAACGACGGGCGAGATATGTGGTAAATACTGTCAGGTGCGGGCCGCAATATAATTCATGCAGTCACCATACAAAGCGTGCGGATCTTCTACCAGAATGGATAGGTCGACTATATTACAGACGAGAAAGGGGATAATAAATCAAAAGATAAACGCCATGCAGTGCCATGGAATAGTTTATTGTGCATAATAATTTCTACATAAATTTAGGTCAGTCAAAACCATACCGAAAAAGGCGAAGAAGAAGAGGCGCTCTCTGATAGGCGAGGCGAGGATCAATCGCGCCAGCTACGTTAACTTTCGACCACTATTTAGATTGACAAGTTGTCCGACCGAAGGAACGGTGTGTCGTGACTGAAATTTCATCGATTGTCATCGAAAATTCGTAAGTCATTATGTTAAAGTTATTAAGTTTACTATAGATTAGATTAATGTGGTACTTTATACTCGTGTTTATTTCAGGTTACCGTAATGTTTCTAGCATTTAAGTTAAGATAAGAAGATTGTTTCACTTTGATGCTCACATGTACATTACCTTTCCACGAGCAGCGTGTGTCGTACGATTTCATGTGAATACGCGATGTATGAAAGAGGCTGGTGTGTGTACAGTTGCTCGTCCACACAGACAAGGTCTTTTCTAAGGAGGTATTCCTCCCACAACGATATAAGTGTACTAATACTGATAGACGTAATACAGACATCACTTTAATTTGGTCTTTTTTGTTGGTATGGTATTAACTGTTCGTGCAAGAATGAACACAAGCAGAAGAAATAATCCAGGAATAAAAAGAACCAACTGACAAGGTAGGCTACTGTACTGATGTAGGCCTAGGCCTACACATGATAGGTTAGCAGTTCAGTTTCGGTAGTCGAAGGATTTGTATTGAGGTAGCATGGCCATGTCCATGCATGGCCATGGAGCATGGGTAACAAGGAATCATTTTCATTCTGCTTAGTGAGAAATTCTCATTGCATGACTTCATTCTTTATAGCGTCGTAGACTCGTAATACATATCTTTTGATACCTTTAATTTGCGTATCACTTAAGACCTATACCTGCAGCCGTAAGGTGTTACATAACATTTTATGGTCACATGTGTCTGTCAAAAACGACATGATTGTAGACGAATGTGTAAAATGAATAAGGTTTTGCAAGATTCTAATGTGTTTTTATGTTTTTCTTGCACAGTCTGTTTTTCAAAGCAATTTGATCTGAAGTTGAAATTGTTCTGAATTTAAAAACCATAAAACAAGAGAAAACATAAGAAATAAAAACAATAATTAACATAAATACTGCGATACTCAAGTTTGGTATGAATAATGAGTATAATTGTTTAATTGATTACCTAATAACTTATTTTTTCATCTTTGACAATCAGTTTTCTTTCATGTTGAACAACTCCCTCACATATTTCACAATTAAGGGATCACATGACAACCATACTTGTATTGGCACAAAATAAACAAAATGATAAAAAAATCCATAAAATTAGCAAATTTGCACAATTAACTAGCCTCAATTAGAAAAATTATGGTAATTTTTAAAAAATTAACTCTTATGCATTTTTGTAGGGTACGTCAAGAACTATCTGCATGCCGAACTTGGCAGCAATCGGACATTCCAAGGCCGAGATTGTGCCCCCCCCCCCCTTCCGCAAAACTGTCAGAATAGCCCAGTCTTTTTAGGGTTAATTTACCAAATTTTGCGAGAGACAAGGTTTGTGAAATGAACATGCACATGAAAGTTCTCGTCTATCCTTTAAAGCATTGGGTGCCAGTAGCAATTCTTCTGGTTCGGCAATTACCCAAAATGTAATGAAAATTTCATGCCATGGAAAGGCTACTGGCTCCAATTCACAAAAATTTCATGTTGTGAATATTTCTTGCATTTTGCTGTAGGTCTCATATGCTAGAACTGGTTTATAGGTTTTACCCCTGTAGTCTACCAGCATTCCGCTAACCAGTTTGATATCCGTGAGCAGGTGATGGCCAAGCAGTTGAAGATGATTTTCAAGTCTGTGCAGTCTTTTTGTCAAACATGAATGTACAGTAAACATACCGGTATCTTCTTCATCTCTATAATTATCTATAGGGAAACCTCTTGGGGAAAACCTGTGGTGAGCAATTATCATCATGCCTTCAGAAACGACAGAAGCTGTTCAGCCGACCACTGAGGAGACCACCAAAGATGATGGTATGAAACAAATTTTTGTTTTAGTGGCTTTCTTTTCACACACAATGCAGTCGATCACATTGTCCAACCAACTGCAACATGGATTTTACAGGACTGTGGTAGTTTGCTCTGTTGGCTGCAATGTATCTAGATTCTGCTCCCCCATTTGTCTTCTGTGATTTCTAGTAATGTTAGAATCCGAAACATGACCTGTAATGTGATGATAAATGAAGGGCGTACTTGGTTGAATTATGTCTGTGTGTATGTGTATGTGTTCATGTAATGGTAATGGATTGTTTGTATTTTGTTGTTGTTGTTGTTGGGGGGGGGGGGGGAGGGTGGGGAGTGATGCAAACATATGCATTTAAATGTGTGGAAGAAAAGTAAATACCGGTACCAAAGTGTCTACTTTTGAGGGTTGTTTTTTTTTTTTTTTTTCCCCCATTGAAAATTGGTAGGCAAGGTTGACAAGTTGGATAAGCTGGATAGTCTGCTTTCTTCCCTTGCCACTCGAGCCCATCCATGATCAGACAATAAGGAGTTCATTGGTTTATGCTGCTTTCAAACCGGTCAACTTGCTGATTACCCACGATGATTTTACTTGCGGAGCATGCACAGTATTGTATGAACGAACAAATGGAGTACATGTACTCTTCACCAGTGTCCATTACATGATTACATTTTAGAAGAAATGCTTGATGTCCATGTTTATCTTTGTTTTCATTTCTGTACACCACCTTAACCCCCAGCCGAATCATCTGGATCAGATACAGACAGTGAGGATTCTGCCCCTGAGCAGGAGGAGAGCCCCATCTCCACGGATCAAGCCGACCTCCATGCCCAGTTTGGGTCTGGGGAGGAGCCGGCCAGCAAGGCCAAGCAGAGCAGGAGTGAGAAGAAGGCCAGAAAAGCCATGTCCAAGGCTTGGTCTGAAGGCCATCTCTGGTGAGAGGGGGAAGCCCAAAATATTGTATACGGCATATAATTAGGAAGGTTTTTATTTTGGCGAATTTCACGAGTTGGATACTATCCACAAATTTTACTATGCACAAAAATATTTACCTGATCCCGACATGAATGTGACATACACGAATGCACATTTCTCCCTCCATTACTGTACTCAACTGTGAATTCAGCCACCCTCAAAATTGTCTTGAAAGTCCTTATTCGTGAGAAACTAGGCTCGCTAAATTGTATTGCTTGGTGACACAACATTTGCTTCTGTGACAATTGCTCTGGTCTTATTTTGTCCACAGATCTAGGGTTAGGGTTGTTAATTTTTGTCTACAGAACTTGATTGTAATTCAGTTGTTTCTTCATCACAACCCCACAGTGTATGCTGGCTCTGCTCACCTAAACCAAAAGATCCCATTGGGTGTCCTAGGGCAGTCCAAAATGTGCACTGGTAGATTGCATGGTCCAAATACTGGCAGCTCTGCTTATGCACGGCTGGCTTGGCAAATTTATATAATCTGTGACTGATGCATACACACGTACATTTACTATGAATTCTTGTGTCATTGAATAACTGTAGCCCCTTCGAGTGCAGTCTGCAGACAAGACATTACCCTGGATTCATAATTACTGTCGGCACCCTTTCTCATTTGCAAACTTTGAAGAATTCTATCAATTAGGTTATGCAAAGCATTGTATGCTTTGATTTAGCGAATGATTTAGTCTTCAAGATTTAGATTATTCCACTGTGGTGATATTGACATCCTTTTTGAGTGGACAATAATAGCATACTTCTCAATCTCACGATGTTCGGTAAAGGGAAGAATGTTGAAAACATTAGCTAAACCCTTAAACAGAAACTACATCATATAGGACCTGTATTATGAATGTGGGAAACTTTCATGCCAGTGATATTCACAAGTTTGTTTGACCAAGGTCAACCTAAGGAGGCTTTATACTGCATTGGAGTTCCAACTGGCTGTGATTATTCAAACAGTTGTCAGATTTCTATTGATGTACAAAGGAATTCCACAGGTGCACTTGTGGCTTTGATGATCGATGTTCCTTGCCGCTGTCTTGCTCAGCATTCTGAAGATTAATTTTGAACGTTATAATTTTGGCCATATTTTGCTTATCTATTTATTAAATGAAATGAAATTTCAATTAATGATAAAGCATGTAAAACAAAAGACATTTCCGTCCAGAAATTTGCGCAAAAGTGTAATTTGAACTGTACTGTATCATGTGAAAAACTACCATCCTGGAAAGCTGGTTTTATCACTTTTCCGCTTAGTTTCCACAAATGAAACTATTATGGAATAATCTTCAAGTATAATTCTTTATTGATATATCAGATTAGTGCCCGCATATGCCCAGTCGAGTAATTTTCATCTTCATTTTAGCATTTTTTTGCTCAATTTCTATTCGCGCATCCTCATGTCTGTACCACCTACCTTTTATAAGAAGGGATAGCGAAAAGTAATTACCATCACAAAGAAATATCTTCCTTTGAAAGTGGCTAGTGATTATGCAATGAGACACAAGTCAATTGTCTTCCTATCTGCGCGGCAGATCCTGTTTTGCACATGCTTCAAATATTTTTGTGCGGCGGCTTTGAACATCTAGCAAAGGAAATAAGACGGTTGTGACTCCATTCTCTAGAACCTCCTTGGTTTTACATAGTTCTAGTTAAAAAATAAAAAAAATTAGAGAATTTTCACACTTAGAACTTCCTTGTCTATATTTAGTACATGTAGTTTACTTTATGTTTTCATGTGTATACCTTGTATTTTAATCTTGCAGGTGTACAGAGAGTGACCATCAGAAAATCCAAGAACATCCTGTTCGTCATCCAGAAACCAGATGTCTACAAGAGTCCAGCATCAGACACCTACATTGTTTTTGGAGAGGCAAAGGTAATGGGAAGACATGCTCACTCCAAAGTGCAAGGATTATGATTGCTCTTGTAGATTGTGGCATAGTAACGTCATGTTAGTGGGATCTAGGACAAAATCACTCTTTGAATGGATTGTTTTTATTCAGGGTATATTGTATTGGAGATAGCATCACTACAAAATTCTAGGTTATCATCGAGTTATGGAGACAATACACTTACGAGCATTATGAAAGTGATCATATTAATTGTTTGTGCTCGGCCAATATTGTGAAGTGTACCTTTTTTTCTTTTTTTCTTTTTTAAATTATGGGAACTAGGGTATTTGGTCTGCCTATTATGATATTCATCAAGAGTGCTTACATGGTATTATTTGTGTGCTAGCTCTGTTGAAAAGGTTTCCAGATTTCTAACATTTTGTGTGAAGAGTTGTATTGGTACCCTTCAAGAGATGATGAAAATTTACTCTGTGTATATGGGCAATTCCGCGGTTAGTAACGTTACATTTGAACAAATTTAGATATTTGTTTTTACCACTAAATTACCATTTATTCATTTCAAGTCAAAATTATGTCAAAAACATGTTCATCCTTCCCAGGTTTATGATACAGAAAAGAATGAACACAATCCAAGAAATATTAGAATTGCTATAGCAACTTAAAGGGCTGGTTAGTAACGTTACGAAAAAAGGACATGACAAAAAAATCAATGTTTTGTAATAAAAAGTGTGCAAAAATTCAAGTTACTTCAAACAAAGTGTTGCATTAATTTCAATTATTGCATCATGACAAATGTTCATGCAAATTTTTTTAGCAGTTCGACCGATAATTTTTTAGCTAGACCCCCAAAAGCATGGTTAGTAACGTTACGGTTAGTAACGTTACATTTGTCCGGAGTAATTCCGCAGGTCATTTCACCCTTTTGTAATTGACAAAATGTCACATGACTTCTGGAGTATTTAAATGTATTCATCTTTTACCCTTTAGCAGAACTTTGAGGACAAAATTTCAAAGGAACCCACTGTAATTTGCATTTAAGTGAATTTTAGCGTCCCCAGTCCCACATGTACATTTTAAATGATGGTTTTAGATCTCGCAAAATCAATAAATACGAAAAATAAAATCTACAGAATTTGAAAGACCCTAATGATTTGTGAACATCCATGGCATTAGTTGACACCTAGATTACAGGGTAAGATAAAGAGGCACATTTCTTTTATCCATGTCATGTCCACCTAACTGCGGAATTGCCCATATACTATTACTATTAGCTGATAAACCGGAGTTAACTCTGGATTTATTACAGGAAGTACAAAGTGACACTATATGTAGGTGACTCCCATTCTAACGAAGTCCTCGGGGACCAGCAATTTTCTTTTGTTATATTGATTTTTTTTTTTGAATAACGAAATTATAAAGTAATCAAGACAGTACAGATGAGGATGATAATTTTGGGACATAGATTTTTCCTTTGTTGTATTGAGATTTCCATTATGACTATGTTCGTTGTGATGGGATTGTACAGCATATCTGAAACAAAGATTTCCACATAATCACAGTAAAAACAAGTTTGACTACTGTTACCATTTGCATGTCATTGGATTGTGTATGAATCTAAAAGACAGATTGCCACACAGGCATACTTTAGTTGCTGCAAGTAATTTATGGTTACATTGTCTGCGCACAGATTGAGGATCTGAGTCAGCAGGCGCAGATGGCGGCGGCGGAGCAGTTCCGAGCTCCGGAGAGAGCCCCCGCAGCTGGTGGCGAGAAGGCCGTGGCCAGTGTGCAGCCCCAGGCAGAGGAGAGTGATGGAGAGGATGGGGAGGAGGTGAGTTTTGGGTTTGTTAGCTCACCTGAGCCAAAGGCTCAAGTGAGCTATCGCGATCGCCCTTCGTCCGGCGTCCGTCGTCCGTCGTCCGTTGTCCTTCGTCCGTCGTGCGTAAACTTTTTACATTTTCATCTTCTTCTTGAAAACCCCAAGACCGATTTTCATCAAACTTGGCAGGTAGCATCCCTAGGGGGTTAGGAGGTCAATTTGTTAAAATGGGCACCATGCCCCACCCAGGGGGCCCCCAGGGGGGCCCAAACCCCCCAAAATTAAGGAATCTGTAAAAATCTTCTTCTCTAGAACCAGAAGTGATAGAGCTAAGTTAATACTATGAGTTAGTACATTGATGACTGTAGTTTCAAGTTTGTTCATGGCAGAATCAGGGGTGCCCCCCTTGGGACCCAGGGGAGGGGGGTGGGGAGGGGTCCTAATGGGGCCTAAATTGTACATTTTCATCTTCTTCTTGAGAACCCCATGACCAATTTTCACCAAACTTGGCAGGTAGCATTCCTAGGGGGTTAGGATCTCAATTTGTTAAAATGGGCACCATGCCCCACCCAGGGGCCCCCAGGGGGCCCCAAACCCCCCAAAATGAAGGAATCTTTAAAAATCTTCTCTAGAATCAGAAGTTATAGAGCTAAGATAATACTATGAGTGAGTACATTAATGACTGTAGTTTCAAGTTTGTTCATAGCAGATCCAGGGGTGCCCCTCTTGGGGGCGGGGGGAGGGGGGGGGGGGGTTGGGAAGGTCCAAATGGGGGCCTGAATTGTACATTTTCATCTTCTTCCTGAAAACCTCATGATGGATTTTCGTCAAACTTGGCAGGTAGCATCCCTAGGGGGTCAGGATCTCAATTTATCAAAATGGGCACCATGCCCCACCCAGAGGGCCCCAGGGGGCCCCAATCCCCCCAAATTAAGGAATCTTAAAAAAATTTGGGCCCTTATTGTACATTTTCATCTTCTACTTGAGAATGCCTGGTCAAATTTTAGTAGAGCTGTGAATAATTTAGATTAGTGACTGCGTGAAAGGTGAACTTGCGATACTCAGGTGAGCGCTAGACCCGCGGGTCTCTTGTTTTTTTTTAGGGCAATTACTTTGTCAAACCAGGAGGGGGGGGGGGGGGGAGGGGGGGAGCATTTCATGAAGTGTTTTTGTCTGACAAATTTGTCAGACAAATTTGCTCCCAGCCAATCAGATGCAAGGATTTCAGTAGCTTATAACACTGTCAGAAAAAAAAAAAAATCTGACAGAACCCTTCATGAAATGCCCCCACGTTTTTTTTTTTGTTTTTTGTTTTTGGTTTGTTTGTTTGTTTGTTTGTTTGTTTTTTGTTTGCTTGCTTGTTTGTGTTTAATACCAACATGCCATTGTGCCTCCTGAAGGAATCTGCTGATGATGAAGAGTTTGAATGCAAAAACCGATAAATGCCATTTTCAAATGTTTTAAGTGAGGTCATCAAGTAGAGAAAAATTAAAATCTTTTCGATGATACTGGTCTTGTTACTTATCAAGTATTTTTAAAGATATTAAAGGGATAGTACAGTATTGGTGGAGATGAGAAATGGGCCTTTAACTTTTTGCGAGATACCAAGAAAACAGAGCATGCCATTTTAAGAGGCATTCAAAGTTTATTTGATGAAAATCGGGTTTGGAATGACTGAAACATCCAAAAACAAAGTAAAGCAAAGCAATCATAATAAAGTGTGGGTCCCACACTTATTAGAATGGCTCTGTTTTGGATATCTCAGCCATTTCAAAACCAATTTTCATCAAATAAACATTGAATTCCTCATGGAATTACATCCTCTTTCATGTTTCATTAGAGGTTTCTCATTATCTCACCAAAAGTGTAAGAAATCTGAAATTAGGACTCGACCAAAACTATACAACCCCTTTAAGATTATTACATATATTTCAATTATTTTTTTGTTGTTTTCAGCAGCTTCAATCTCAAATATCTGAAGTTGATAAATGTGGATATATCAGTTTCTGCATTTAAACTCTTCATATGTTTATTTATAGCACCAAAAAAAAGAAGAAAAAAAAAAAAAGGATTGTACACCGGTGAGGACTGCTTTTGTCACAGTGAAATATTCTTTAGGTGCATTATTGCTGTAAAGCAATCTCAGTGGGAGGGTCATGAATGTTGTTCATTCCATGTAGTGACAAGTTTGTGTAGGTTTCTCATGCTTTTTGTTTTTTTTTTTGTTTTGTTGAGGTAAATATACAATAATGGTCACTGAGGGAGAAATTGAACTGATCCCATAGAGTTTCCAGGCACATTGTTTGAAAGCTTGTGATATAGCAATAATTTTCTGTACTTGAAAATATCCATACTCAATTCCATATTTTCCAGTCATTAACATGTTGATGCATGCCCTCCTAGTCCTAGAGTTGTGTTTTCCTTTTTGTAAAGTTTTGAGCTTCCATAACATGGGCTTATCCTACATATTGAAATGCTTTGTTCTCTACCCCACTTTATCTCTGACCAGATCGACACCAACAACATCGAACCCAAGGACATTGAACTAGTCATGACACAAGCAAGCGTCTCGAGGAAAAAGGCTGTGAAAGCATTACAAGAAAACAACAATGACATTGTTAATGCAATTATGGTGAGTATCCACCCATGCAGCTTTTGTTTTGCCTATACAGTATATACTCTTCATATGTCGTTCAGGGCTGAACTTCATACGGTCTAGAAAGCACTTTGCAAAGTTTGCCAGTTTCACCTTGATTTACACATGAATATGGAAAGAAGTGACAAGAATTTTGACAAAGAGGACTAGCATATGGTTTACTGTGACCTGAATAATGACCCTGTACATTGCATTCAACATACCATTTTAAGATAGAGGAGTTTTTCTGTATGTTTAACCATAGCATGAACAACTGAGCAAGACCTTTCTACTCTAGCTCAAGGCGCATGCAAAGAAGGGAGTGTCATCTACGTGGTTGCCATAACCAATAATTATATTACCTAATGGTAAAGTGCAGCATTTTCACATGTTTTGGTGGTCTTCCCCACCTGTCCAAGCCAGCATTGCTGGAAACCTCGGTGAAACTCTTAGGCTTGTGTGACACAACCATTCAGTTTTGTATGATATGAAACTTGCGATAAACAAAAATTGGGACTTGTGCCAAAAAAAAAAGCAAACAAAGAAAACCAGTGATTGCCTAAGAAAACAAGGACAGACACCTTTTTGAACTGCCACTTTTTGCTCTTTGGCAAATGTGCATGTTCACAATGATGAGACAATCTTTCAAACATTGGTGGCTTGCATCAGCTCCACCTCTCAACTATCATCACATGCAACATAGCACTCTTAACGGCCACAGCTCAGCTTTGCACATAATTTACTACTTACTATGTCTTTTTCTTTCTGTATTCCACAGTCCCTAACGATGTCCTAGCACAAGGAGACAGCGGAGAATGGAGGAGGAGAAGAAGGGATGAAGTGGAGGGGGTCTTGTGATCTGTTGGCAAATCTTCCAAGGGAGTTTTCTCGCTACAAATCTGTCAAGCTTTGTGTAAACAGTGGGAGGGGGTTAACTGAAAACTTTAACGTGCATGGGTACAAACAGCTGAAAACTATGGTTCACCATTCACTCTTGACCCAGGTATAACCCTCATATTAGCACCAAATTTGGCTCAGTTTTCTGCTCACAGGAGTGTCAGATGCTTGTTTCATAACAAATGACATACAAAGCTGTGGAAATCAGTATATATTTTACTGCTCCCTAATGCTGTCTTTTGTATTCAGTTTCCAGTCATCATGGTCCCAAACTTTGATCTAACTTGATCAGGTTGCTCATGATGGAGGCACAAATTTGAGGAAATTTTATTACAAAGTGATTTAACGGAGTCACTTTTTCGATGACATGGTCACCAGTATAAAGGACACGAGTCTAAAATTGGGCAAGCAAACTTGCACATGTAATGAAGAGTTTTATTCTACTCTGTAGGTACTCCACTGCAGATTTGGTAATTCATTATATAAAGTTATAGGACAGGTTTAGGAACATGATGTCAAATAGAGCCAATGATGGTGCATGACTCGTCCCAAATGAGGGAGCCAAGTACAATGTATTGTTCTTATCCGGTAGATTTGCAAACAGATTATGGTTGCTGGAATATGCAACCAGGAAACCATGCATAGGAGTAATTCCCTGTGTTTTTTTTTTTTTTTTTTTTTTTGGGGGGGGGGTATTTTTTGTTTAAGGAAATTTTTACAGTATATTTTGTCCAAAAAGGTGGTTTTCTGTGTTTGAAGTGTTAACAGTTGGTGCCCTCCTGTTGATTGATGTCAAAATGCTTGTTTCATGATTTAGCAAAACATCAATTATCAGTTAATTTCTTTGTATTTACCGATACATAATCCGTTTCCTATCTCATTTTTTTTTTTTTTTTTTTTTGGTCTCATCACTTTTTCAAATTTGTTTAAATCATCCATATCTTTATTAGTACTACATAAATATACTGTAGCTACAAAACACTTTGTCACCTGTGTTTGGTCTCTTTATTGAAATGTGCCAGAGTGGTTTAGAATATCTATGAAGGTGAGAGGGAGTATGATTTACATTTGATATTACATTGTAAATGAATACTGTATATGCTGTTATTTTCGCGTACAAAAATTTTCGCGAATAGGGATGTCATGGACATTTTCGCAAGATGTTTTTGCGAATTGACACAGGCCATCATAATGCGCACTATAATCTTGGCCCATGGTGACATTTTTGCTTTGATGAATTTGTGGTCCAACTTTGATTCGTGAAAATTAGACCCTCATGAAAATAACGGCTTACACAGTAGTTGACATCATCAAATGCACCACGATGAATGATGTGCACAACTAATACTGTACAGTATCTTAATCTGCCCTAGTCCGGTTTCTCTACCGAGGATAAAAGCATACACCACGTTCATGTACATTTGTACATTATATTACATGGGGTATAACTGCAGGAGAGCTAATTGACCATTTGGAGTACTTATTATCTTGAAAATGTGTACGACAGCTCATCATCTTGAATGAAGCACAAGAGAGCATTCAACATTAATTTTAAGTTTATATATAAACAGTGATTGTTTATACCAGAACGATAAAAACAACGAACATCACTAGGTGATGGCTAGGTGCAGAAGCTGAATTGTACACAGGTATGTGTATTCAGTTGAATTTTGGACTTCAAACATTCAGAAAGTTTCAAGGTGTTCATGGAGCAAAAGGTATCGGGCTCTGTAATTTTTCTCTCCCAATTTTCTAGACCTTTGGTGATTTGGCGTTTCATTGTTTTAGGTAGATTTTACTATGTGTGGGGTGTGTCATGATGCCTAGTTATGTGTGTGAAAGGTGTCTTGCTGTTAACAGATATGCAAGGGTGGGAGTGACTGTTCGTTCTTGTCTGGTTCATGGATCATTTTCTGTAGGACAGATATCTTGTCCTATATCAAAACACACGAGGACAAGTACCAACACGTACCATTAAACATACCAGGCCTCATACATACTTTGTGAAGCTTGCATTTCAAGCTGAAGTAATCAAAAAGATCTCGCCAAATGCGATGCATGATACATACATGTGCTAAAAAATTCATTAAAAAAAGTAGGACAGAAATAAATTTGTGCTATGTGTGGATTTATGTAAATCTGGTACATTTTTCCTGGTAAGGAAATGGCTCAAAACAAAAGACAGAAGATCATTCCTTTGGAGATGGAATGTATAGTGACCGTGACTGTGGCATCCAGCCATGACAATGGAGAATTCTGAAGTATCTGTAGTTTAAAGTTTCTCTGTATTTCCAGAACAATTTTTGTTGTTGCCGTACTAATACTACATTGTGTCATTTCCAGCCCAAGCATCCTGTTGATCATTCAAAAGACAGAACAACTGAATCATTCAAATATAAAACCATCGCCTTCAGACACACACACACACACACATGACCCTATCTGCACCACAGATCCACCCATGTCACACCTACCACAGTACCTTTAAAGGGGCTGTACAGTTCTGGTTGAGGTGAGGATTTATCTTTTAATGTTTTGCGAGATACTCAGAAACCACTCTATGAGATGTCAAAGAGCATGCAATTCTAAGGGGTATCAAAAGTTTATTTGATGAAAATCGGTTTTGAAATGGCCGAGATATCCAAAAACAAGGTGAAACAAAGAGATCCTAATAAAAGGCGTGGCCTGTCACCTTTTTTTATTATCACTTTTTTGGATATCTCGGCCATTTGAAAATCAATTTTCATCGAACGTTGAATCCTTAAAATTACATACTCTTTCATATTTCATAAGAGGTTTCTCATTATCTCACTTAAGAATGTTATAAACCTGAATCCCCACCTCAACCAGTACTGTACAGTCCCTTTGAACTGTGAGCTTGGGCATGACGAACAAATATAAGGGGGAGGGGAGAAATGATATACAATACAAAGTGTAAAATTCTGATCTCTTTTACTGTTTTCACCATCACAATGAAAAACCATCACTGTGTACATCGTATGTAAGAACAGGCAGACTGATGCATTCTGTGTAGAAACCAGAACTTTTTCAGTTTAATTAACATCCTAACCAGTGGCGGATCCAGCAGCCACACCCCCCCCCCCCCTTTATTTTTTCATTAAAAACAAAGGAAATAAAAAGAAAAAAATGAAATGAAACCTGGAAGTGGCACCAGAATTATTAGTTGCATCCCCTCCCCCCTTTACAGAATTCATGAATCCGCCCCTGCTAACTAAATCATACCTATTGTACAAATTGACACTGCAGTTGATTCTCTTCAAGGGTAACTTTGACTTGCCACAAATGTATACAGTAGAGTACATGTATGTGGATTCAGTGCATGCAGAAATAGTACACATAGAAGTTTGAGGAAAATCTGACAATCTGTTCACAAGTGTATTAATATTATTAGAGTTTTGGTCAAATCTATATGCAATTATCACTGGATAATAAGACTAGCAACATTCATGATGTAACAGAAGGGCAACAATACAACTAAAATATGAGGAAAATTCAACATTTTCTAATTTTTATGGCACAATGAAAGAGCAACTGAATTATCTTTTGGGAGGCAGGGGAATATATATGTTTCGCCCTTCACATGTTGATTACTTTAGAACCAATGTGTACTTCGACAAAATAATTTTTGCATGTGTGTATTTCAGGTAAATTAGTCTTTTTTGAGTTCACTGTCTAGGTATAAAGTTTCATTTTCTGGTAGTCCATACTATCAAAGAATTTCAACAATCAAAACCTTTTGATAAAAATGTCATTTACTTCTGTATTGTAACTGTCCTACAGACAGTTTTACACCCATCACACAGATAAAACTTCATTGAAGTAATATACGGTGCACTCCCGTTATAACGAACACGGTTATGACAAAATTCCAGTTACAACAAAGTAAAATCTCAGGCCACAACATTATCCACTCTTATGTACTTTTATTGTTCATTTGTTCGGTTATAAAAAAAAAAAAAAAAAAAAAAAAAAAAAAAAAATTCAATACAGAAAGAAAACTGCCGTTCCCGAGGACAAGTACAGGTTACGTGCTGTCCTTTGCCCTTGACACACAGAGTTGGTGATCTTTCTGCAGCTTGCTTACTTGTATATATGTGACCCGCTACAACAAAAGGATCCTAAAGTCGCTGACGGGCGAGCAAAGTATGGCCCAGAAAAATGCTATTTTCAGGCCTTTCCTTTGATCATTTAGCTTCTAAATTTCGGCAAATGATAGAAGATACATTAGACTACAAAATTATGTTAAAAACAGAAATTCGAACGTTTTGACAGATTTTGGTGATCTGACTTCAAACTCGATTTTCTCGGCTCACCCGTCAGTGACTTTAGGATCCTTTTGTTGTAGCGGTTCACATATTGACAATACAAAGTGATAAAAAAAATGATATTTTTGCAGCCTGCTCTATTTGTCTACAGCAAGGGAGCAACTTTAGATGGTGTCAGAGTTGATGACATGATGTAGCTGCTGCACAATAATGAACATTGATCTTTCACACCAAATGGATGGTTGTAAGCTGATCTCTTTGCAGCTCTAAGTATAGAGACACAAGTGTACATACTAAATGTACCCACACACAGCATTTCTCATTCCGTTACATATCTTTCACAGCTCTGTCCCATACGTCTTCCTCAGCAGAAATTTCTCAAGATTTGCCTCGAGAGTTTGCTTATCACATTTGCTTTGCTTAGTTTTTTCCTGGAAACATTCCTCATCTTAAAGAACCCACTGATATCATCTTTTTGTGCCCTTGGAGAATTTCTGCCTCTTTCCTCGGGTCTGACTCGCGGACGGGATGCACAGAGCGCCACCGGTGACCCCAGAGGCGTCCTCCTTGATTCCTCGAAATCGCGCCATTTCCTTGTTCTTGGCCTTGAGTATCTCCTTGCGATAAGTGCTACTCCCGCGGCCTGGAGATGTGATCTCCACGTTGATGGGTCTACCCTGGATCTTGCTCAGGTGCATTTTGAGACCATTCTGCCACGGAAATACAGTAACAGTGTCCAAAATCAATACAGCATCACAAACATTGTGGACTTAAATGCACAAGCGTGTAAATGCATTTTGGAAATCTTCACACAATGAACTGATGCTAACGGTAGAATGCTGGACGTGAAAATGTCTTACCATGTAAAAATTGTAATTTACATAGATACTTCATATATAATACATGTACATATTATCTAGAACAAAAATAAAAACAAAACAAAAACTAATGAGAGTAAAAATTATTCATACACATGTCAGTGGAATTATGCTCCGCTATCGTGACTCACAAAGGTAAACAAAAAATTATGTTATACATTTATATACAATGTATATAATATATATACAATGTATTATGTATATACATACATACATACATGTATACATAAACATACCCACAACAATGCATTTTAAAGGGCAATGATGCACATACTTATAAAGGAAATAACTACCACACTATTGTGGATATCAGCTAGATTCATGCTCTGTTACTGTAGTTGTTTTGTTTTGTTTTTTGTTGCTGTGTGAGTGTGTGTGCGTGTGTTTTTCATTGTACTTGATCAATACATACAAATGACTGCTTGGCAATAAAAAAAAAAAAAAAATTGTTTTCCCCACATGTGATGACTGCAAGTAATGCAATATATGCATATTGACTTTGTCAACTTTGTATGTACTTTAATCTCTTTGTTTACTGTGCCTTGAGCATTCTGCAGAGTGAATTTGGTGGATTATAAGTCACATGCATCGTTAGTATCATTTTACATGAACATTGTATGCTGTATGCCGACAAAAACACATCAACATGGTAGCAGCTTCATGTTTAATAAGACTTTGGGCAACTTGAAACCTGCCTGACATTACACTCAATAAAAGCACCTGTTTTATGTTTCCTTTTTAAAGGAGTAAGAAACCACTCACTAAAATTTGAAATATATTTCCACCAATATACTACTGTAACGTATTACTCTATTTGGTCCATTGTAGACACAACTTACATCCTGCTGATTTTACAGAGTGCAGTATTTTCAATTGTACATAAATCTAAGTGGGCACAGTTTCTGAAGAACGCACATCTGATAGGAATCCAGCCATCTGAGACAAAAGTCACTATTTTACAACACCAAATATTCACTTTAAATTATGTGATTCAATTTATTTTCATTAGCATCTCCTATAAAGAGCATATTGAAACCTTTTTAATTGCAATACAGCATTTTTAGCACTTCTTCATTTCGATAATGTACATTCATTGACATTAAAAAGAAATAAAACATTGTGGTGGACCAACACATATTGAAGTATGATCAGCATGGCATTTCATTCATGCACAAGTTTGTGCCTGTGACACACTTTTCAACAAACACATAATTTGCATTTTGAGCCAACACATGAAACACGGAGCTCACCATGTACGCCTTGTTGTTCTTGAATTCAACGTATGCGAATCCCCTGGACTTGCCTGTATCCTTGTGTGTGGCAAGCCTCACCGACTTCAAGTCACCTATGTTGCAATCACAGAGAAAAGCAATACAAGGGAACCGCATTTTAGCGACAACCAAAAAACCATGACAACTGTTTGCAGTTTAGGACCTGCGAAATGACCTTATTAGAAGAGAGTTCTGTTACAGTATATGCTGTTATTTTCGTGAATAAAGAGGTCATAGACATTTTCGCGAGATGTTTTTCGCAAATTGACGCCAACGCTTATGTAAAGGCATGGCAACATTTTCATGTGTTGTTGAATTCATAATCCAACTATGATTTGCAAAATTAACAAAAATTAAACCCTTGCAAAAATAACAGCTTATACATTATAATCTAACCTCTTCTTGAGGTCTTTTCTCCACCTCCCCGGTTCCACTGTACATGTATTGTATTTAAAATTCTAGATGTGTCAAAGCTAAAACACTACTGTACTCATTTGGTAATTACATCAAGCCTAATAACCAGGGGCGTGGTCACCTCCCTGGACTAACTCTATCCTTTACACTGAAATCAGTAAGTATGCATTCATATTTCAGTGACAGAAACCACCTGATGAATAATAGTTTAGTTTTTATAATATCTCTGCCCTTTCTTGGTGATAGTGAGTCATATAGAAAATTCACAGAAAACACACCTCATAAAAGAATGATAAGTGGAACAGTAAGAGACATTTCTTGCTCCTACATGTTCATACACATAATAATGGATTAGTTCTCACTATGCATGTCAGAAAGAGCAAATATCTGAGGCTATGCAGGTGCTTCATTCACAGCCTGTTCTGGCAAAACATGTTTATCTGCAATGTACAAATTTACAGGGAAAAAACAACATAAACACAAAAACATAAATGTGTGTTTTAGGTGTTGACAGCTGGAACAGAAAACTATAGATTTAATAAAATGTAACAGCACTATCGATAATGGTGGATAATGGAATTAATGCAATTTAATGTGAATGCGAACATGCGTGAATAAGATGTTTTACCGACAATGTCCCTCTTGACTCAAGAAAATCAGTCCTGAAAGTAAGGGAGCTGTATAACCACAATCAATCAGCCATGGATTCCTGCACTTTTGGACAAGGCATAAATGTCACTCCTGTCTCGTGAGTGCTCATACGTATGTTCATATCAAATGCAAACAATGCTGATATGAAAATTCACTCAATTTCATATCTTGGGAGTAATTACTGGTACCAAGTGGATGTTAAGGAAATTATAACATGCCAGAAAACATAATTCTAACTTTTTCTTGTTTAAATCATAATACAGTTGAACCTCTCGTATCCGGACAAGTCGGGACCGGGGCTCATCCGGATAAGGGATTTGGCCGGTTGGTATACGGGAGACTCAATGCTTTATACATGTACATATACATGTACATACACATGTACTGATGTAGCCCATTGTAGTACCACATGTAGTAATGTGTATACTGCAACCTTTTCATTGTTACACTCAGTAACAGACCCCAAAATAGAGGTGTATGTTAATGTTGGAAGTAATATGTAATTCATGTGTGTTTGTGTAGGAGTTCTCAAGGAGTTGGGAATCCCCCTTTCCTCCCGTAATTATTAAAAAAAAAAAAATCACGGCGAGATTGCGTCCATATAATAGAGAGATCCGGATAAAGGGAGACCGGATAAGAGAGGTTCAACTGTAAACACATTCTCAATGATGTAATTCAAGACAGATCAACCCTTTATGTGCCCGGGCACTTGAATAAACTTGTCAGGCTTTTTATCAGCATTCAATAATCCTTTCAAACTTGACCCTAGTTGCAGGATAGCAAGCCTATCTAGATGTAGCAATGTGCAGCAGTCCTTCAATCTTTCTGTGCAAATGAGTCAAATATGCACAAATTTCACACATAAACCTACGGACCCTTTGGCCCGAATTCACGAAGGTGGTACAAATCAAACCATGGTTAAACCATGGACAAAAACCATGGAATGCCAAGTGTCGCATGCGATATTTCGCTACGAAATCAGTCATTTCGTCAATGAAATGATTATTTTGTTACGAAATGACAACATTTTGTAACTAAATGAACATTTCGTCCACGAAATGATAATTTCCTTAACGAAACAGTCATTTTGTCGACGAAATGACCAATTTCGTAACGAAATATTCTGTTTGACACTTGGCGCTCCATGGTTTTTGTCCATGGTTTTGACCATGGTTTTGTTTGTACCATCTTTGTGAATTCGGGCCAAAGGGTTAACAGAAAGGCCACGATGACACAAGGATTGGGGAGATTAAATCGGCGGCTTAGAACCAGAAGGGCACTATTGCATTTTACGATTTGAGCATAAATAAAAACAAGACAATCAATTTTCATGAAATAAAAAGTTTATTTAATCAACAGTGGGTAGGTTTATAAGCATTGTTCCAAATATCGGGTAAAATAGCACCTTTGTGGTTTGGATTTTTTTACATTTTACTGAAAATGAAAATACAGTAACTCAAAATTGCCACCATAATGTAGAGGAGATCAAGCTTGACAATGTGATACCAGTAACTCCATTCCCCCCAAACTGCAAGAACACCCTTCTGGTTCTCGGCCGACGAAGTAATCTTATTCAGTTTCCAGACATATGTACCAATTGGGAAAGAGAGCACTCTCGTGTGCATTCAAACCGGCAAACAAAGCACTGTGAAGATAAATGAAAAATTATGCTCCTCAAGATAATTCTACAAGGCAAGCTTGACAGTTTACTATTTCAAGACTACAGTTGTCCCCAAGTACACTCGGGCAGGCATCTCTGGGAAACGTCTCATAGTAAAATCAGCTCGTCCTCAACTGGTTAATACCTTCACATGCACACACACACAAAGCTGTTGGGCTGTGTCAAGTGCCATAAATCTCACCTGAAATGAAAAATTATGCTTCTCATGATAATTCTACAAGGCAAGCTTGATAGTTAACCCTTTCAAGACTACAGTTGTCCCCAAGTATACTCGGGCAGGCATCTCTGGGAAACGTCTCATAGTAAAATCAGCTCGTCCTCAACTGGTTAATACCTTCACATGCACACACACACAAAGCTGTTGGGCTGTGTCAAGTGCCATAAATCTCACCTGAAATGAAAAATTATGCTCCTCAAGATAATACTACAAGGCGAGCTTGATAGTTAACCATTTCAAGACTACAGTTGTCCCCAAGTATACTCGGGCAGGCGTCTCTGGGAAACGTCTCATAGTAAAATCAGCTCGTCCTCAACTGGTTATACCTTCACATGCACACACACCAGGGCTGTCAGCACTGGAAACTAGTTGAGAGTGAGACTCCCATAGGTCAATGCTATAATTTAGGAGTCAAAATGAGTGAGATCAATAGAAATGCATGCAAATGAAATAAAGTTTTAGAGTGAGAAAGGACCAAAATGCGTGAGTCTCACACTCAATGCGTGAGAGTTGGCAGCCCTGATCCATACACACACACACACACACACACACACACACACACACACACACAGAGTTACTGGGCTGTGTCAAGTGCCAAAAACCTCACCTGCTTTTGAGAAATGCTTTGTGATGTCTTCCGTGGTGGCGGTGTATGGAATCTGCCCAACAAACAACACGTAGAACTTCTTGTCGGATTGCTTCCTCGCCTTGACATCTCCTGACTGAGAGGGCGCCAAAGCATCTGTGCTTTCCTGACTCTTGAGGGCCTCCTTAAAGCTGGATTCTAATAGCAATTTCGATTTGATATGATCTATCTTCATTATTTATGATAATGACAAATTACTGAGCCTGCACAATTATGAAATACAAACAGCCCACTTCATATACAGTGCTCTTCTCATGGTGACAGACATTTACTCCTGCAACAATTGCTCAGGCCGCAGTCTATTTTCTCCAAGGACTTAGGGTTAGGGTTGTGATAGGGTTTTAAGTTTATGATGTGGGGATTACAATTAGGG
Source organism: Diadema setosum (assembly GCF_964275005.1). NCBI lineage: Eukaryota > Metazoa > Echinodermata > Echinoidea > Diadematoida > Diadematidae > Diadema > Diadema setosum. The sequence continues at coordinate 24,754,299 of NC_092698.1, read as the reverse complement.
TTAGCTAATAGGATTATGTTTGTGGGTGGGTTTTGTGGTTTAGCATGCAGATATTTCATGGGAGCAACTGTCGCAGGAGCAAATGTCATGGAACCTCTTCTCATACACACATGGACAAGACACCACCTTACACACAAATGAAAAAAAAAATGACATGTAACAAATTAAAGAAACATCACTTTATATGGCCTTTCTTTGGCCTGAAATTAAGTCATAAAACATATACTTACTTTCCCCCACTGCATTGATAATGTCTGTATTTGTAAGGCAATTGCAGGTTCTAGACAATATTCCTAATGGAGTCAGTAAAGCTGTTTTATGTAAAAGCAATGCAGTGTATGGTCTTGCTATTTAAGATTGCCATATTGAAATAAGCCTCAGTTACGAAAACTGTAATCTTGTAGCATAAACTGAAAAAAAAAATCAATCCCTTGCAATAAGTATCATAAGTTCAGATCTGAACAGTTACATGGCACATTTTAGCATATGTCCAGCATTAGAAGATGTAGGTCTGCATAAATGATACTGTCCTGCAGAATGTTCTTATAATTCTAATCACATGACTCCTTTCATTCATAAATCTATGTAGCCATCCTGACATTGAGCGATATCCCTTTTTGATTCCTTGTTTTGAGTAAATACAGTATATATAAATGACATTGCACAGACGGGTGAACCTCAGAGTATATGGCTTCAGTGAATGCTGCAATGTTAGTAGAACACGTCAGAAAGTTTGAGGATATTAAGACAATTACATGTAATCCATTGAAAGATTTTTACTTTTTAAAGTTTCAGTGTCGCCATCGCTGGATGAGTAGAATACTACAGCCTGTGATGTCACAGCACGAAAACGACACAGAGAAAATAAAAAGAGAATGCCACAAAATTTCATTTCTTATTGAAAAGTACATTCCCTCGACTTGTTACTAACATTTGATGACATAAATGGTATCCCGGGGTACCAAATAAAAATCAGCCATTTTGTTGAATTATTTATTTTTTTTAGAAGGTTGTACCCTGGGTGCCAAAAAGAGGAAATTATTTTGGTGCTGGAGCTAGGGTGTGCTAGCCACTGCACTGCACTGCACTGAAGCACATGCTAGTGGTATCATGCAGTGGCATGGGAATGACCATGTACACTCACACATGGTGCATGCATTTTTCTCTTGCTGTCCTCGAGTGGACATGAGGTGGCGCTACACAACGCAGTAACCTGGGGTACTACAGTACCCCGGGGTGACGCGTGATGCATCATTTGTCAAGGGTGATACTGACTCTCTATGCTTTCTCAAGGAGATACAGTAGTTCAACTGCTCTTCCTTTTATGCTGGAAAAAAAAACAACAACAAAACACTAAAATATGTTGAAGTCTCTTTATTTTTTTCTCTGTCTTGTCATGTGATTACATCACAAATGGTTGTACTAGTAGTCTTTTCATCCATTTAAATGGCAGCTTAAAACTCTGAAAATTCATAGCTTTTTAATGGATATTCTGATTTTCCTAAAACTTCACTGATAGTGTTCTACTAACATTGGTGGAGTACAGTTAATTCTGAGTATACCAACGGAACCAAAACAGAAACAGGAACTGTACTAATATTGCTGCATTCTCTCAATCCACATATTTGGGCTTCATTCTCCTTAAAATCACAAGGACAAGTCATATACGCTGTATGATCTCAAAGTACCTTTTGGAGCTTGATCATTTTGAGGCTGGTGTTTACTCCACCATCTGAAAAACAAATGAAATAAAATAACACAAAATGATAAGTTGAAAGTGGAAAGACACAAGTCTGATGAAGTTTTGTGAATGTATTTCACTTTGCCTTCCTGATAAAAAAAAAGTTAAAACCCGACATCACAAAAAAGTGATAGAGGAACATTTGAGCAATATCGAGCTCTACATGTCTAAAAAGATTGTAGAATGAATTCTGTGATTTGTAGCATAATGATATTATGATACAATCATAAAACAATGTTGGTACTTGGTGCAACAAAGGTAGAGTTCAAGGAGAACATGGTGATGAAGATAAATAGGGCAAAATAGCAAATTAGATACAAGGCTACTTCCATCAACTTTGTAGCACAGAGTACATAATATGCCTATTGCTGAGTATTTGGTCTCTTCCTCGTGATACTCATCAGAACTAAATATTTGAATGCTACATGTACATAGTACTTTTGCAGAAGCTAGGGTATCAACAATCTCATATAAAATGGCCACTTCCTCAGTTCACGAATAAATTTACATTAACAATCCTTACAAATAATATTAAGAAAAATAGAGCTACTCCACCACAGTGAGACCAGCATTGGAATATACTCATTCACAGTTTGGAGTCCTTTTACAAAGAAAGACATTGAAGCATTAGAGAAGGTGCAGACAAGATGCTTACACACATTTATGTAGCAACAAAATCAGACTGGAATCTCTTCAGGGGAGAAGAATCAAGACTGATCTTATAGATACCTATACAAGTTTTTAAATGGCCATTATAAAACCAAATCAGATATTTTCTCCTCTACCCCACCCAAACACTAAGAGGTCACTCTACAAGCTTTATCATAGACGCTACAAAACCCAACTTGCTGGCCACTTCTACTCAAGAGCATGTTGTGTCTGCACCCACTGTGGCATCCTTCAAGAATAGACTGAGAGCCCTTCCCACAGGAATAGAGGGCTAATCAACCAAGTATCCAAGTATCCACAAGTGTGATTCCCCTACACTCTACACGTCGAGTACTGGAATATTCAAAACTGACCAAATTCCACTATTAAACATAGCAGCAAATTACCTATCCGACACTGAGGACAGAGCACATCAGTCAACTCTTTCAAATCTAACTTGGAGAAATCATGGAAGACAAAAAAAGGACAAATATAACCCTGAGCAGCAATTTTTACGCCCATGTTCTCACTATTATGAGTCCTATTAAGTATTAACATATATATGAGATTTAAACCGCACAGCACAGAAAACAAATATTAGTTATATAGTCACCACCATCCAGATGATGGAGTAGCAGAGGGGCAAATAAGTTCTGTATATTAACTTTAATGCCCACAACCAGGACCAGCTACCAGGTACTAATTATAGCACTAGGCCTACCCCTTATTCTACATGTACAGCTCCAGCTCACTTTGTAGGATAGTAGATCCTATCACCGGACGTTTTTTTTTTTTTTTTTTTGTGGCTTTGAATTCCGTACTCAAGAGGATGAAATTTCGGCTTAAAATAACACCACTTATTCACAGACTCCTGGAAATTATGAATTCAGCCAACTTTTGTCAATTGATTGCTCCAGTTTTTAGAAAATATGCTTCAAACATATCCCTCTAAATAAAAGTTGTCTTTTTGCGCGGTGCAAAATCGCATTGTAATAGCATCTTGTCCTTGCACCAGAATCACAATTCATACCCACGATTCACCGTACACATTCCTACCAAGCGGACGACAAAGAGTGAATCGGCAAATGACGCTCTAATTTCATATTTTACAGTAAAATGTCTGACATGAACATTTCAAACAGTTCACGCGATGAAATCATGTGAAAAATCAATGTCTGCTTCTGAACTAGCATTGTTCACATTTTTGTGTCGCATTTTTTGCAATTTTGGTCCATACAACGCTCTGTGAGGCTAGTCTACGAAGCCCTGCGCGTATTGAATGTCATCAGTACGCAGAAATGTGCGTGTCCGGAATTACCATGCTGTCCGGTAATACAACATACTTGTAAATTATGATGTATAACGTTACATGTTATCGGTTATGATGTGATGATGTAGGCCTTTCCACACCAGCAGAATATAGATCTACTTCACTTTGACTTCAAGACTAACACTAAACAAGAGTTTATAATATAGAATTTTCATCCCATTCTGTGACACTGAGTCAAATGTGCACAGATTTCACACAGAAACCTATGGACATGATGGACCGATAAGCAATATGGCACACAAAAGTTTATACAAAGCCTAATTAGGCTAAATAAAGGGTTAAATAGCAAGTTACACTATTTAACAATAATTATTCTACTGCAGTACTGGAAAGGAAAACGACCAAGATATTCACCCCAACTGGACTGATACTCCTGGAGTGATAGGAAAGATCAAAAGATTTACCGCCCCTGTCTCAAAGCAGTGAGATGGTGGTTTTAAATCCTGGAAAAAAACACAAACATGAACATGCGCATGCGGGACTATTAAACCTGTACAATTCTATAGAAACTGGAATACCGCCACAATGACAAAACTATTCGTAGGCGCAACAGCAGGCAACTTACTGCATTCTCCTTTCTTTTCTTGATAAACCGGAATTACCAGATGTTGAAACCGAATCATTTTCAGTTTCTGTCATTTTCACCTTGCCTGTGGGACTAGCTTACTGGGAATTCTAGCAACCGCTGGTGGGATGTTCCTGGCTGGAGCTGGGAGGACTCCTCACAGCTCACGTAACGTTAGTTAGTGCTATCCACACGCACGTGTTGTCAATCAGCGAAGCTTCAAGCTGTGAGTTGACTGCGTGGGGGGAGTTCACAACTCGAATTGCTTAAAAAAAAATCATGGCAAATGTTATTTTCAGGACAGCAAACCGCTGCTATAATTCTCCGGTGAGTAGTGCGCATACCATCTTGTACATTTGTAGTGTGAAAGCAGCGTGGACTTCTGTGGAGGCAGATTATTTCAAACGTCCCTGAACGTTCCCTTTTGCATGATAACACAATCTTCTATACGTGGGGCTGTGCATTATACCATTCTTCATATCTGCTGTAGTGTAGTTTCTAAAGGACGTTGGTAGCCTAGGCCTACATGTATTCATGTACTCCGATCTGCATCATCGCCTTGTCTAACTTGGCGCCAATGTTATTGCATAAAAAATACCCTTACCAAAGAGGTATCACATAATTCTGCGCCCTTAAAAATTACCAAGCCCCTTTTTACATTACAGGCAGTAATCATGATCATGGAGTGGTTTAAAAGAATTATAAACATTCTTTGCGAGAGGTTCTAATCGTAATGTCAATGGCAATAATAATGGTAAGGTTCAGTTTAGTAAATAGTAGGTAGGCCCTAGGTCTAACGTTAGTTGAAGAGAAGAAGTCCTGTGACCCTGTGTGGAATTTTGGGGAACCCTGTGGCTGTAACAACAGTTAGATTATTGTAAGTGCAATATAGATAGATAGACAGTTCCTGAGTTCTATAAATCTATATTACCGGGTAAAACTTATGTCTATTGAAAGCAATAATAAACATGGGTTTCTATAATTCTACTAATATCTCTAGCTAATTATATACACAGCCCTTTCACTGTACACAACTCACAAGTGCAAGTGTCGCTTCGCACAGCGTCTGGTTAGGCTATAATCTATTTGATCTCAGTAGTAGGTTGGACTGACTTTGTTACACGGCACTAGCTATAGGGTCACAGCATTTCTTTTGTCAATCATGAAAAATCTTTAACCCCACCTCATTTCATGAAAAGGGGAGGGGGAGGGAAGATGTACAGTGTACGATTTTTTTTTTCTTCAAGACTTCTAACCTTGGCTTTTTCTTGTCCCAAAGGTAAGCTACTGTCGGCTCCTCCTCACAACAAAGCAGGTAGCAGCCACTGCACAGGCAGTCACGAGCCACCAGCCTGTGAGAACCAGGACCACCCAGAAAATTCATAAGGCTAGCAAGAAGGGCCGCCTCACCCTCAAGGACCAGGAGCGGCTCCGCAAGGCAGAAGAATACAAGAATGACCGACGGAAGTACATCCTTGACACGCTCCGGAAGGCAGGCATCAGACCGGGCCAGCAGTACCAGGAGAGACCCATAACCATCACCTGCACAGGTGAAACTTGAAGATCTGTTGAAATGAAAGCTTTTAGTCTCTTGACCCCAAGAGCAAAGTCGCTGTAAATAAATTCCCATTATGAGTAGTGTAATACGATCATTTAGTGAAGTTTGGATGGGTACTGGGCAAATTATGAAGTGAAGGCTGAATGCCAGTATATCACCTATAGTGGTGTAAAGTGGATCTTCACCAACCCTCTATCCTGCTCTGTCAAAACAATGTTTTGTGCTCCTTAATTTCAGCTCACAGAAAGCCCAGATATGCAGGGTTTTGTTAAGTTATGTCTAAGTATCAAGTGGGTGTTTTCTTCTTTTTTTTTCTCCCTTTGAGATTGTGAGAACATGATGACAAAAGATTTCTGTTGCTCTAGTATAAAATGAACATTTTCTCAATTTCTCAGTATGGCATCACAGGAATATTTTGATACTTTCATCTTACTCATCTATGGTATGGCTTTGCATCACATTTTTACTGCTGATTTGACACTTTAGACAATATGTGCCATAACTGCTCATTTTCTGTCTTGCAAACATGCGTATGTGACCCTGCATCACAAAATCACCAAAAAGTTGCTAGATAGGGACTTTTAGTTCAGGGCAGATTCTGTAAGAGTAGACTCTATGCAGTAGAATGATGTATTACTCATGAGAAATAGACTTTCCTAACCTATTTAAATAAGGGAAAGAAAGTATAAACTCTGGAAAAGTGTCTACTTAGAAAACGGGCTTTGAAGTTTAAGGTCTATTTAAGTGCTTGATCTCGCCAAGTGTGTGCTGCGAAATGAATGAGACAAAAAACGGGATGCACAACTCACAATGAAGGAATTATCAAATTACGCTAAAATTTTGCACATTCTGTTAGCACATTCTATTAATGACTACTTTCAACATTCAAAGCAGTAGCACCATCCTTCCAGTAATGAAGTTAATATCAGAGTGAAGCATAAGCCACGTACATGTAGCTAATCACACTATTCTACAAGAAAGAAAAAGTGTTCCAAGAAACTGCCCCCCCCCCAAAAAAAAAAAGAAAAATCAATTTCCCATTTGTTTATAATCCCAAATGGGTATTGTGTGGAGCAATTGGTCTTTCAGAAAATATGAAATGCTAGAGATTTACCAGGTTAACCTCTTCCACTTATTTCAAGTTTTCACATGAAATCAAGATGTGCCACTTCTTTTTGGTTTTGTAATGCGTGGTCACATGTAGTTTATAAACAAGTTGCTTTCAAAAATTATTAAAAACAAACACATTCAAAGGACATTTCACCAAAGGGTATCCCTCATTCTTTATGATAAGAGGTTTTTTTTTTTTTTTTTTTTGACTTTTACACAGCTATTGACATGTCTGAAAATTTGATAACGCTCGTATTTATTTTCATCCTGTGTCTGTATTTAGGAGATTTCTTCGAGCCGTATGTTCCCCCTGAGGGTGACGGAAAAGCTTCATCCCTTTCAACTGAGGTATGTTTTGTGTTACAGGGTTTATGCACATGGTGTATCAGACATTGCTTAAATATGTTGGTCAAAATCCAGTACATGGGGTTTGAAGAACACATGGGTGTTTCATTTCCTTCTCTACTGATGCAATTTTACTCTTGATTTACAGTGTGTGTTGTCATAAAGTAGTAGAATGGATTTATTGAGTTGCAGTTTTGCTCTTATTCAGTTAACTTATGGCTGTGCAATCGTTTTTGTTTTGTTTTTTGATTTGTTTTTTGCTTAAGAGTGGTCAAAGTATCGATGTAAGGGTGAATAAATCAAATTAGCTCAATACTACTCATATTTTATGGCATCCCAAAACAGTAGATCTCATGAACTTGCTAGAGTTTGAATTATTAGACAAAGTGGTAATTTTTGCCCAATGTAGTGTTTGAAACCAACTGCATAGTCATGGTATTTCTTTCATTTTCATACTGACAGTAAAAATTATGTTTAGTACAATAGTACCTGCTACACATTCTCATGTTGTAAATGATTTCAAATTTGGACTCCTTGCATATGATGCTATGTGTCAAATATCATTTAGAGGTAATGTTTTGATATAATGCTCTTCTTGTGCATTCATTTTGATCGTCCTGTACACAGGGTGCCAAGCAACGTCTTGAGAGAGTGAAGAATGTTGGCATTACACAGTTCAACCAGAGGAAGATTAGGCAGTTTGAACCGGAGTTCACCATGACAGATTTTGCATATCAAGCACAACAGATATATGTAGATGCACACAATGCACTCCAAGAGTAAGTCATTTGCATTTTTACTGATTTGGTCTGAAACATGTATGTACACTTTCCTGCTAGGTGAAAAAGCTAGCGTCTATTCTGCTTTCTGGCACTTGCAATTTTCACCACATTCTATCTGAAGCACATTTGTAAGTTCGATAGCATGTTCCTCGTTTTTCAGTTTCAGTTATTCTGTTTCAGTTTGTTCTATTTATTCACTTGTACAAACAAGGATATGTGATAGATCAGCAACAATTCAATTATAATGTGACAAATCAGTGATATTTAAACTTACTCATAACATGAGTAGACATACAGGCACATAAACAAAATGAGATATGTATGTTAAACACTAACATGTTTTGAGGTATAAGTGGAAGAGGCTGTCAGCAATACGCAGTGTGCATCACTGGGATGATGGCCTTGGAACAACGTGGTATTTATGAAATTCAGAAATCAAATTTGAACTGAAGGAACAACAACAACAACTTGAACTCCAAATGCATTTAGACATATGAGTATCCCAAGGGAATATTCCCGTAACTGTTTACGTCATAGATGAGTGCCATCTTTGTCTCGAAATTGTACATTTTTAAGCTGATGTAGTTGCAGCATAAGTGACTACAAAATCTAAGTAATATGCATGTAGCCAATATCACCTGCAAATGTGTGCAATACTATTTTGTTTCCTCATTTATATTTAGCATTACGACCTGTGGAAATTGCACACCATTTTGAACAGTCTTGTTTATGACTTATTGTCTTAACTTTGCTGATCCCCTTCACAAAATAAAACTGCCATTTCCATTGTAATGATACTGTTGCCTGACAATTTTCATCCTCTTCTTTTACAGTTTTGACAGACATCTACTACATTCACTAGTCACAGAGAAATGTTATCCAGTGAGTATGTGCCACTTGTTTTTTTTTTTTTTTTTTTGTGTGTGTGTGTGATGTGTGTGTGTGTGTGTGTGTGAAATGAATTCAACCTGATGTGTTTGGCATCATGAAAAACATCACCCTAAGAAGGAAATCTCCTATATGTCTCAGAACCTATTTTTATGAACAAAGATTAAATACTACCTACAGATAGACTGCATGGGACACTCGGATCTCTTTCTCTTCATCTCATTCTATGATGAAAATGATTCATTCAAGGTCACTCGAAGGCAGTGCTTTTTGCGGTTATATAATCTGCCACAGTTGATAATGTGGTTTGCACGTCAGGGATGTCATTCCAGTAGAGGTAAGCTTTGACATACAAGAAAGATCGAGATAACCTTTCAGGAATTATGAGATGGCATAACTTCTTCAAATACGCTACATGTTTCCATATCTCCTGCAATGTGATAAAATGCCAAAATGACCTGAAGTTATCACGCCTTTGTTAATAATCTGTTCAGAAGCCAGTTTCCTCTGAAATTTATCATTCCAATTCTGAGAAACCATTCTAGGAGCTGGAGAATGTTGTCATATTCTATCTGTCATTTGCAACTCCAGGAAATGATAGCCGGCTTCCGCTACAAGACCATCCGCTGGCAGCTCCTGGAGTCCGTGGAGAAGCCGAGAGTCGTCCACATCCGATGCACGGACATGATCAACAAGGGCAACATTTACGGTCAGGTGACCGTCAGGCTGCATACCAAACAGGTTAGCAACAGAACTCCTCCCACTATGTATTTTATAACTTCTTTGTGGGGGGTGGGGGGGGGGGGGGTAGGGAGGGGGAAGGGGGAATAGAATGACTATCATGTGACACCTTTCTTGAAACATACCATAACAACTAAAGCTCTCTTTTTTTAATCTCCTCCCTTATTTTCACTTCTTACTTTACATGACTCCTTTCTTGATGAAATTAAATGAAGGAAGGATTTTGCAAAGTGAGCATAGTAGTGTTGATATATTTCTTGTTTTCTTGGTCAAGAGGCAAGACACCTGTTGTTTAGCTTTGTGTCCATATTGGGTTCTCACCTGGATGCTTAATGCTGCCTTTTTTTGTGTGTGCATGTTGACCACTCAATTGCTTTTTCTCTTTCAAAGTGATACACTGTACGTATCATTCCTGAAATCAGAAGTCCTTTTGTAATTCAGAAGATTCTTCTTTTTTTTTTCCTTTTTCTCTCTCTGTCCTTCATGCTTATATTATGCTGTTGTCATTAGTTCAATTGTTGATATTTCAAAGGAGTTTGAAAATGTTTATATATTTTATTCAAGTGAAGAGTCAACCTTTTGTCAGATAGCAATATTTTTTGTGAGGCATATTGGTGATAAGTTTGATAAATTGCAAATGCAGCAGCAATGTCAAAAATGCCACCAGTATGAGGAGCGTCTGTACTAGGGTTTTGTTTATAGTCTGAATTTGAATAATGAATTTGAATTTATTTCCACAATCTTATAGAAAGCAAAACTATATGTAATAGACATACACGTTTAAAATCTACATGATTAAAACAAATTTGCATGATATCTCAGAGAATGACAGAGCCAATGTAGGCTTACAGCCCTTTCTAAAGTTGATCCCAAACAAGAACTTGAATCACAACATGCAGATATTATAGAAGAAAGATGGAAAAATCCAGGAAAGAAAATAGAGTAGAAGATAAAGTAAAAATTCTGAAAATAGAAGTTCTGCAAGTGACAGTCCACTGTAGTCTACAGGTGCCAATACAGTGCTTTGTCATTGGTAGGAGGCACTGATTTTCATACGAAGACAGCAAAATGTAGAAATTGATATGCAACTTTATCAACATTGTGTGCCAATGTTTACAGACCTTGGCAATCTACGATCGATTCGGTCGGCTCATGGTCGGCAGCGAAGACATCCCAAAGGACGTGCTGGAGTATGTGGTGTTTGAGAAGCACCTGCCCCATCGCTACGGGAGATGGAGGATGCACGGCAAGATTATACCAGAGTGGGCGGATCATCGGGAACCAGTCATCCGGACCATGGTGATACCAGAGGAGGAGGAGGAGGAGGAGGGACTGGTAGAGGAGGAGGATGCGGCAGTGAAGGAGGCAATGGAAGGAGACCGCAAGGTCGAATTGGAGCAAAAAGGGAACTGAGTTGTGCAGAGATGATTTGCCCTCCAATCTTTAAAAGAGCTTTGGAGGCTAACAGGAGCCATGCCAAATTGGAGAACCCGACCTAGGACAAGTAGAGGCACCTTGAGCAAGGGGTAATACTTGTACCCTCATTCAGCAAGGATGGAAGAGGATGTTAAGGGGAGCTTTGGAAGAATTTCAACATTGAACTTTATGTTGTGCCAGAGCCCTCCTACATGATGCTCATATTGAAGAATTGCAGGTTTCACCGATTGCAGCTACCATGGCAATAACTTGGTAGCAGTCAGAAGCCAATCACCTTTCAGGAGTATACTTGTTACTCTAAGAGCTGGGATTAGAACACAAATGATTTTCATTCTTCCTATCACATGTTTCATATGACACATTAGGGGATGGTACATCATTGCAGGGCTGCCAACTCTCAAGCAATTAGCATGAGACTCACGCAGTTCACGAAATTTTAACTGCCTCACTCTGATGAAAGAATGAGACTCACGCAGTTCACGAAATTTTAACTGCCTCACTCTGATGAAAGAATTCTCACGCTGAACCCCAATAACAAAAAGTAAAAAAAGAGAAGTGTTCCTCAAATCCCTGATAATCCAAACATTTGATATGCCCAAGCCCAAACTTTCAAGATTTTCTTTAATACAGGCACATACTCTCTCTCTCTCTAGATGCATTACATGTAGTTGAAATCTTTACTTAAGTATGCACCAGAGTGCACCATTTAAAATGTAAAATTATCATATATCCTTCCAGTGGAAAAGGGGGGGGGGGGAGACACTCCCCTTCTACACCATCCCCAACCCCCACCACTACTGTCACTTCAATCCCTCGGGTTTGGTTGCTCATTCCCTCACAGTGTCTTACTTTAAACTCTTACTCGAGGTTGGCAGCCCTGCCATTGCATGGCTTGGACCAAAAATGTGAGAAGGAAGATGGGAGTTAGTGTAGGAAAACCAGTGAATGAGGGAGCTAGACAGGGATGTGTGTTTTGGCACAAATTAATAGATTGTCTCAAAGATTTTTTTCTTTGGACAGGGGGAGTAGAGAGCTACCAAGTATCCCTGACTCTGCGAGAGGCTCGCTGAAAAGCCAGATATCTTTTCCTATCCAGGTAAGAGAATACGGTCAAACCTGTCTGTAGTGGCCATACATGGGAGATGAAAAAAAAAATGACTGTTATAGACAGGTACATGTAGCAACTATAGACAGGTGGCCGCTATTAGATAGGCTTGACTGTACAGTGCACTCTCGTTATAACAAACACAATTATAACAAGATTCCGGTTACATAGAGGTCAAAAGTCAGGCTGCATCTTTATCCATTTTATTTTTATTTTTTTATTGTTTATTTGTTCGGTTATAACAAGGAGGTTTAAGAGATGGAGTTCCAACTGGCTGTAATTATTCAAACAGTTGTCACTTTTCTATTGATGTACAAAAGAATTCCACAGGTGCATCTGTGCCTTTGGTGGCGAGGTTTGATGCCGCCGTCTTGCTGAACAATCTGAAGATTCATTTTTAATGTTAACTTAATGTTGGCTATATTTTGCTTGTTTATCTATTAAATGAAACGAAATCTCACGTAATGATAAAGCTCATTAAACAAAGGTCAATCCCTTCAGGAAATATGTGCAAAAGTGTAAATCAGAGCTGTATCATGTGAAAGTGTTTAAAACTGTACCCTCCCGGAAAGCCAGTTTTATCACTTTTCCACTTAATTCCTCCAAATAAAACTGATATGGAATAATCTTCGAGTATAATTCTATATCAATAGATATATCAGATTAGTGGCCGGGCACGGCCAGTCGAGTAATTTTCATTTTCATTTCATCATTTTTTGCGCAATTTCTATTCGCGCATCCCCGTGTCTTTACCATTATATACCACCTATCTTTTATAGGTAGGGATGGCGAAAAGTAATTACCATCACAAAGACATATTTTCTTTAGAAAGTGGCTGATGATTATGCAATGAGACATGAGTCAATTGTCTTCCTATCTGCGCGGCAGATCCAGTTTGCCACATGCTTCAAATACTTTCGAGTGGCGGCATCGAACGTGACTTCAAAGGAAATACGACAGTTGTGACTCCATTCTCTTGAACCTCCTGGGTTATAACGAAAGAAAACTGCCAGTCCCAAGGACTTCATTATAACAGGAGTCCACTGTATAAGAATCTCCCTGATTCGGGATTTATATTTGCCTATGGATCTGCGTGTAACACAGAAGGAGCTTTCTGATTCCTCTGTGCTATACTGTAAAACAAGATGCATATACAGTATTCGCAGCATGCGAGTTTTGTGAATCGGAGCCAACAGACTTTTTTGCGGCATGGAATTTTTGTGAATTTCCACTGGCATTCATAGCATATAGTGTAGAGAAGAACTTTTGTGTGCAATGTAGTTTCACGAATCTTCGCACTCCTAAATTTCGCGAAATTAAATTCACACAAACATTCCTCATTTTACAGTATCCCTGACTTTGGTGAGGTTATGTTGACATCCTTAAATGTAGGTGTGCTTGCACAGGTATGCTGTATTTCGTTCACATCACGGACTTGGGCTTGGAGAATGAGAATTATATAAAGCTGGCAGAGCAGTGTGCAAATCCATAAATTATAGTGTTGAAATGTGTGGAATGCAGAACATTATTTGATACCAGGAGATCATTAAATTGGTCAGACCCGGACACATTGTTAGTAGAGTTACTTACTGTGGAGGGAATGCTTATTCTTCATTAATAATGATGTGTTCATTCCTTTTTTTTGGGGGGGGGGGGGGAGGGGGATTCTTCTGTGATATTTGGAGTTTTTTCACATTTGAGGGCACCATTTTTTTTCTGCTTCACGAGTTTAAGGTCTATGGTATTTTGTTCCTCTAAATCTTTAAACACCAGCCCCCCTCCCCCCCCCCCAAAAAAAAAGAAAAACTACTGCTTCACAACCAGATAAGTGTGAAGAAGGGTTGATACAGTGGCTGCAGATGGCTTTTTGTCTGTACCACAAGTAATGATTAAATACCAAGAAAACTTGTACCATGTATGCAGTGTGACTTTTGTGTATCGCATTGTTTTATTTATGGCAAGCAATTATGCAAATCGGTGATAAAATTTGCCTTTGACATCGGGGAGATGAAGGTTGTGTTTGGGATGACCTCAAATGACTAAATTACAAAATAAAGACAATGGATATTTGCATGATAAATGGTATTGGCTGTTGTGTCTCGCTTTTGTCGCTGTGTTAACAGTAGTTTTGACTACTGCAAGGTTTCAAAACTCAAGCTCCAAGTTTCAGTGGATAGTATATAGCACCATCTATAACCAATGAGATGAAAACGTCTTGCATGTCTCATTGTTGATGTCACTGTCGCATGAATTACAGTCACCCTCGCCTAAATTAAATCCACAGTGACCAGAGAAAATCCTTCAACTTATGTGGATTTTGACTTACAAGTGATGCAATAGAATAATGTGTTTAAATCTACGTGAATTTTTCTTCAACTTTTTTTTTTCCCCCACCAAATTTTTCAAGGTGTGCTAGGTCGACTCAGACATGATGTTACTACTGCTTCAAATACAATTTAAAATTTTGTTCAAATACTTTATTACATGCAAAGTAATAAAAAACAAACAACAAAACAACAAAAACGATTGCAAGGTGTCGCAGATGTAATTTTATGATATATGTTCATTATATGTGTATTATATATATATATATATATATATATATATATATATGTATATATAAATATACGTATATATATATATATATATATAAATATACGTATCGTATATATATATATATATATATATATATATATATATATATATATACGTATATATATATATATATATATATATATATATATATATATATATATATATATATATGTGTGTGTGTGTGTGTGTGTTTGTGTGTGTATGTGAAGTCAATCTTATATACGTGTATGATTAACTTATCACATATTCATATTGCATCATGGCACCACCTGAAATTGTTCAGATTTGATATGTGTCAAACTTTCTGCTCGGTGTGTACGATCTCAGCAGAAAGTGAGGTTTCATGATTTTCCCGAAAACAATCGTACGTGCTCGCGCCACTAATCACTCGGGAGCGGAAAAAGGAGGTAATACGGTAATGTCACGCTTGGCGACTTTCCGCGAAATTTACGCAGATTGTACGCAGGTAACCTGGTCACGAGTGCTTCTTACCCTTCATTTGCTGAAGTAGCGCTGTTTATGCCGATACCTTATAATTAAAGAAACAAAAATGAAACAACCCTGTGAAATACGTAAACACGTAGCTGGAAAACTCATTAGGATTTACGGCTTTGTTTTCCACACATGGGCATGTACTAAGCACTATGGGAATACATTATTTTTCCCCTTTTTTCAGATTCCAATCAAATCTGACTACATCGGCAAAAATCATATCGAAACCGCTGAAGTGTTTATCATCAAATTGCATTTTTATGTTTTGGGCGGGCAGTTGTTTTTTTTTTTTTTTGTCTCTCAGTTAGAGCGAGTGACTGCCATTAATAATCATGTTGTGGCGAACTGAGTAAATTAAGCTGCCTCAGTAGTTTTTCGATTCGTGTCGCTTCATTTCGTCCCGGTTTTTCGTCAGCGCTTCCGCGTGCTAATCTGAGCAACCCATAATACAATTGTAGTTGATCTGCTGCCCGAAAAGTAGCAATTTTCTCATTCCTGTCTGTTTCAATTTTAAAGACACGCTTTGCTTGTCAATTACAATGTACATTGTATATTAATTTTAGCAAGTCCTGATTATAACTCCTTCCCATCAATGTAATCACCCTGTAATCCATGTACACGAGTACTAGTATCAAGTGAATGCATAATATTATGCTGAGGATTTCCATTATACTTGTCACTGTGTGTGTGTGTGTGTGTGTGTGTGTTTATGTGTGTTTGTATCAAGTGCTGAGTCTCTAGTCGACTTTATGAGCGAGCTTTGGTCTAGATATGCGACGGCACTAATGTTTATGAGTTATGAGTTTAGTGTTTATGACGCTCACTCTTCGTTTCCGGGGTTGGACAATGGAAACAGCTGTATTGCGCATGTGCAGAACAACATATTTTTTCTTCTTCTTCTTGCTTCGCCGTGTTGTAGGATTAGCGTTTCAGATCTGAAGCTCACTATTCACAGGATAAATACAACTCCCGTTACCTCAAAGATGAGGTAAACAGGATTCATTTCAAAACAGAATGTGGAACGCCCGGTTCCTGAGAGTGGAGATTTAACTATATAATTGTCATACTAGGTTTAAAAAAAAAAAAAAAAAAGACATCCCAAAACAACAAGAAAAACAAACAAACAACAGAGAAGTAGTGAACTGGAGGGATGACAAAACCAAAATTATGTACGATATAATAACAGGTCTACTCACATTAATAGCAAAGACGCCTGTTAGACACCTGTATGGGATTTATGCAACGGACATTGACTCTCCGTGGATTAAAGAGACAACTCTTTTGATAGTGGAACAACGAACGCACGCAATTTTTGAAGCCATTTTCAGTTTATACAATATATTGCTTATTCATATCACTATATTCATACACGCCTAATATCCGACCATACTGGTTTACAATACAGCCCTTTTACATCAGTTACAATCGGGTCAAAATAACGTTCGTGGAACACAACTAATTGCAAAACGATTGAACTAAATAGAACGGTGGCAATAATCTACAACGCTATAGATTGATCAGGAAGCCCTTCAACCATAAGTAGCTTCAAATCCCCTTCCCCCCCCCCCCCAAAAAAAAAACCAAAACAACAACAACAACAAACAAACAAACAAACAAAACACAAACACACAACAAACAAACGCACAGAGAAACTCACCTTTAAACAGCTGAAGATTGTACAAGATAATTTCTCAGAGGTAGACATGTGTTTTTGGTTACGAAGATATTGTTCTCATATACTTTGTTTCGAGCAGTCTAATCGTCGGCTGATGTGGCGGGAGGGGGTGGATGGGGGGAGGGGGGAGCGAGTTGGTCTCTCACAAAGTTGTTTTATTTTGAAATCAATAGCGGAGGATTGAAAAAAATAGTGTTTATATTCTTCGATTATCGCCAACTTCGCGCAACAAGTGGTAGACATACATGTACAACTTAAGAGGCACTTTATTTATTGATTTAATAGTGTCAGAAGCCGCTGTCATCATGATGATGCTGATGATGAAAGTGATTCGGAAAGCGCGACTGTGTGCACCGCCTAATTGAGTCTATAATGTGCTGATGCCCATCTTGTTATACTAAAATGCTGCGTTTACACCATGTTCCCGGTCATAGGCACGGCAGCCCCGTTTCCTGAAACGTAGTGCGCCGTATAGGTAGATGGCATATTTTTTGCCCCCTTCGCATTCTAGTCTTTTTCGTTCCAATCCTTACCCTATATAGTGAACATTATCATAGACCCCGTTTACAGTGCGTGAAAGAGCCTTCATTTCACTGTGTACGCGCAAAAGGCCTTTAATGCGGTACCGAAATCGGCCGCGCATGAAAGTTTGGCCAAGCTCTGGAGGTAGTCTCCAAAGGGACCGGCGCTTCCAATAATAATCTTTTTACTTTGTTTACAAGCGGAGCGCCACTGCGACAAAATATTGAGAGGTTTGATTTAAAAGCCCGGGCCGAGCCCTCCACTGTACTGCAATTGAGGACAGGCTCGGCCGCGGCTTGGCCCGGGCTCGACCCAGCCCTGCACTGTAAACGGGGTCTCAGTAATCAAACACTGTTCTCACGGCGACTGGTCAAGCCAGACTATCAATATTTTCCGTCGCGTCCCGCTACGGACCGCTTCCAAGTTCTGTTACCGCCTATTCCGTGCCGTCGTGTTTTGTTGTGTTCACCTGGTTTTATTACGGCATACAAGATCCCTCATTAGCACCGGGACTGCCGTGGCAAACTTTTTATTGGACAATTTAAAAATCTGACACGGCATCCACAGCAATCACGGCCTGTCATGTTTGCCCATCCCGTCTCACCGCGTTGTTTCACGTCCATTCCGCTTTGTCCACGGTGGCCTAAAACGTGGCTGCCGGCCGTGGCTGCCGGGAACATGGTGTAAACGCAACATGAGCATGTATACTTGGAATACGAACATAAGTGTTTGCTCAGGAACAATTCACCACGCTCCCTGCCCCCCCCCCCAAAAAAAAAAAACAACAACAACAACAAAACAACAGAAGTTCAAAAGTCTGGCGATAGACAATAAAAAGTCTAAAGGTCTTCGCATCTCGAGGGTAGGGGCACATTAGTGTACTCAGTTGGTGGGACGGGAACGTCATGTCACATTATAGGCAAGATGCAGAATCTAAACTGGTGAATTAGAGTACATTGTATACTTAGAGCGCCGAAAATAAGCGCAACGCGCGAGGCGATTCCTGGCGACAAAGCAATGCGCGCAAACACGTGCAGGAACGGAAGTAGATCTCTCTAGATATTCTCATAGGTGTCCGTAACCACCCCCCCCCCCCCCAAAAAAAAAGTGATGATGTATCCCTTTACCCCCCTCCAACAAAAGTCGTTAACAAAAGACGAGTAAAAGAAAACGTGCGATGACCAGCACGGAATATGGACAGGGATCAAAATGACTAAAATATAACCCAACATTGTGTCGTGACTTAGACAAGTCATCTGATTATGGTGTCACGTGATCTGTTCTCTTTCTCATGTTTCATGAATGGAGAAGGAGCGGGTGCTTGTCAGATTTACTTTAAAGAAACCTTTTATTACTTCATGACTCTGTATATACATGAGCTAGACGCTGACAACATTAGACCCTGGGGAATTCTGTGACTCAAAATGCATGTTCCCTCCTTTCTTCTTGTTCGT
This sequence comes from Diadema setosum, assembly GCF_964275005.1. NCBI lineage: Eukaryota > Metazoa > Echinodermata > Echinoidea > Diadematoida > Diadematidae > Diadema > Diadema setosum. Next base: position 24,735,311 of record NC_092698.1, on the reverse strand, counting down.
TTTTGTATAGCTAAGGGGGAGGGGGAGGAGGGAATGGCTGCAAGCCCAAGTCCCCCATCCCCCGGCTCCTCGGCCCGTGAAGATGAGATACTGTGTCGTGAATAGAAGATGTTGTGAATAGGAATTGAATCCGGGGTTGTCTACCCCGGCGCTTCTCTTTGAGGCCCAGTTACATTTATGTGTAGATCGAATACAAATCTTTTTATGCCTCCGCCACGAAGCGTCGCCGGAGGCATTATGTTTTCGGGTTATTCGTTCGTCCGACCTTCCGTTCGCAATCAATTTTGTGGACAGCGTAACTAAAAAACCGTTTGAGGTATCCTTACGAAAGTTGGCATATCCGAAGTTGTGCCTATCATCTTTTGAGTGCACATGCTCAAGGTCAAAGATCAAAGGTCAAGGTCAAAATCAAATGCTCAAAATGTAAATATTTCCCCCATATCTATGCAATGCCTGAAGGTATTTTCTTGAAACTAAGTGTGGTCATGTATTACATAATCCAGATTCTCTAGAGAAAGTTTCGAGTCATGAGGTCATAGGTCATAGGTCAAGTGAAAATGTGAAAATTTTTACTTTTTTCTCTATATCTCGGAAATGGTTCAAAGTATCTTCATGGAACTTAGTACATAATGCATGTACTGACTGACAGTAATAATCTTCGGGATTTTTAGGTCATGGGTCAAAGGTCAATGGTTAAAGGTCAAGGTCAAATCCTCAAAATGTCACAAATACCCTCCTATCTATGCAATGCCTAAAGGAGTTTTCTTGAAACTTAGTGTATACATATATTACCGAATAGAGATTCTCTGGGAAAGTTTTTTTTGCCAGAAGGTTAAAGATCAAAAGATCAAGTGAAAATGCTAAATTTCACTTCTTCTTCCATATCTTGGAAGTGACTCAAGGTATCTTCATGAAACGTAGTACATTCATGCATGTACTGCTTGACTGTGATTCTCCTGGGAACTTTAGGGTTATGGGTCAAAGGTCAAGGGTCAAAGGCCCGGTTTAAATGCTGAAATTTTACTATTTAATACTGAAATTACACTTTTTCTCTATACCTTGGAAATTACACAATGCCTTTAAAACTTGTAAAAGGGTCAAAGGTCAGGCAGATATCCTGAAATCCCCAAATACCTGCTCTCTTAGACAATATAGCCATTCATCCAATCAAACCTAGTTCAAGAAAGCACTTAGCACATTTCTGACAAACATGTTATTTTGATATCTTGCCAATTATGTGAAACTGTCGTCACACATTGTCAAGACGTAGGCTACTACAGACCTATTGGGAGAACCATGCATTATGGCGGATGCATACCAGCCGCCATAACGACATTTCTATTTCATTTCTATTTTGGGAAGACATCACGGCATACTGGTTGAGAAGCCCCGGTGCACCATATAACCGAAAGAGTTGTCTCTCGACATGTAGGTCACCATGCTTTCTCTCGTTATTAGTTTGGGGTCCCAGAACAGTGACAAACATTAAAACTGTGATCTCACTGAAATCAGAGAAATGTGACACAAATTCCCATGTAAAATGTGCTAATACAGACCTAATCTCCTCGCAAGTGATTACTTTCATGCTTTCCATCAGCGTGAAAGCGCCACGACGCGACGTCAGAAATGCGGTCATCATGTTAAACGAGAAGTGGCAGCAATCCGCACCTTCTCAAAATGAAAAGATGGTAAAAAACAAAAAGATCCATTCTCTTCTGCTTACTTTTGACGCAAGACATGGAAACGCACTCAAAGAAAAGTTTTTGCAGACGAGCGTGCCTGCCATGAGAGGCTATACCACCACATCGCATACTCTAATGATTGTAATGATGTGTAGTTTCAAATTTCCGGGAGAAATGGCGAGACCATTCGCAAGAGCCAATACATCTAGTCCAATGAGAGCAAGCCAATTCAGCGCCGCAAGGTTTTAGACTCCGTCTTCACATTCTTCTAAGAGGAACCCCACCACACTGTGCTTCTAGCTGTTACAGTTAACTTGAACATGGGGTTGGGTTTTCACTTAATCCAATGCGCTAATTGCTGGAAAGCCCATCACAAATCGACATCAAACGCTACTCCAGTTCCCCGCCTCTCACAAGACATAGTTATGAAGACATGGGTCAGATTACTTGTGACTTAATCTTCAAAATATTTCAAAAGTGTCTGTTCTACCCTCGCAGGCCATGTCGAGGCGTAATCCTGCTTCTTCTTCTGCGTGTGTGTGTTGTTGGTCTGTGTGTGTGTGTGTGTGTGTGTGTGTGCGCGCCCGCGCTGGATTATTAGAAACGAAAAATTAACAAGGATATTTGAAACACTTTCTTTTTGGTAGAATTGTGTAACTGTTTTGGAATTACAAATCTTACATAATTATACAACTGCGGCTTTTCATATTTCTTTTTTTTTTCTATTTTCCCATATTGCATTGTAAAATAAATGATGGGGGAATTTCACGGGTATGTGATGAATAACAAGGACCGGATTCGATCGCTTTTATTCTTTTCAAAGCCAGAAAGAATGTCTCGGAAAATTTTGAAAATTTTATCCAGGAATGCAAATAGTGTTTTGTTGTTGTTGTTTTTTGTTTTGTTTTGTTTGTTTGCTTGTTTTGTTTTGTTTGTTTTGGGGGTTTTGGGTTTTTTTTCTCTTTTTTTGTTGTTGTTGTTGCTGTGTTGCTTTTATGGAAGTATATAGACGGAGGAATGCGATAATCAGAAACAGCGATTTGGTAATGTGCTATGTATAATAGGCCTCTGTAAAATTGTTTCACACCTCAAACTAAGCATTACGTTAAGTGTGTTTTTAAGCATGGATGAGTCCTATTAACATTCATTATTTCCACATGAAGAGCAGGGAGATATAAAAGGAGAGCGCTTATGTGTGTGTGTGTGTGTGTGTGAGGGAGGGAGGGAGAAAGATTAAAGAAGTAAGAAAGGAAGCGGAAGACAGGAAAATTAAGTGGCAGGGAGGAATGAGACGTGAGAATAGTTGCATTAATCATCGGCCCACGTAACGTATAAACGGATTGACTTCAAGCTCAACGCACACGTCATTTATCATTACTTGATCAAATATTGACCTTTGCAGCCTATTTTTCTTTTTACTCTCTGCAGCTGAAACGTTTAAGGATACAGACGCAGAGAGACGAATTTAGAATGCAAACTCTAAATTTTCACTCGTGATAACTTGTAAAGAATGAATTATGGATGCAAAGTCCTGGATGCAAGTTGACCCGATATTAGGCGACCAGTTTGTGGAAGGAAACAAGAATTTGAAACAGTGTGAAGTGAATGAGCACAGAAGAGAATTTTAAGTGCTGCTTAAAGGGATGGTACAGTTTCGGTTGAGCAGGGGCAGTTTCCAACGTTTTTGATGGTGATATTTCGAGGTAGTGAGAAACCTCTTATGAGATATGGAAGAGCATATAATTCTAAGATGAATTCAACATTTATTTGATGAACATTGGTTTTGAAATGGCCGGAGATATCCAAAAAGAAGCGATCCTAAAGGCCCTGTCACACCTTTTCAGCTAAGCTTCGCGGGCTTGTTACGAGTAGGGATTTTCCAGCACGCGATGTTTGCGAGTTCCGTACTTGCGTCTTACTGCTAGACGCGTGCTATTTACCTGCTACTTGCGTGTATTCCGTGTGACCTGCGTGAGAGCTTTGAAACCGATCCATTTTCAGCTACGAGCTACATATTGGGACTGCGAAGTACCCGCATGCGTTACAGCTGCGAAGTACCTGCGTGGGAGTTGCCTGCGAGGTGCTGCCGCTAAGGTGTTCTGCGTGAACCCCTGCGACTCACCCGGAACGAGTTTTGAGCATACCCAAGGCCTTGTCACACCATGTCTGAGGAAACCTTGCGGATTGACTTGAGGGGAGAAATTTTTGCTACCCGGACCTCCCAGCAGTTGGTCCCCACAAAACAGTACCTAGCGCGTATCTCTCTCGTAGTTGCCCGGAGGTGCGCACGCAAGTCCGATTTACCCGCAGCCAAGTTTTGAGCATGACCAAAACTTTTTCCAGGTGAGTCGCGGGGATTGCCTGCAGAGATCCACGCAGAACGCCAGTAGGAGGCCCTTAGCGGCAGCACCTCGCAGGCAACTCCCACGCAGGTACTTCGCAGCTGTAACGCAGATACTTCGTAGTCCCCTTATGCGGCCAAGATAATGGCATTCTGTGGGACTTCTGCCATTCCTTCAGAGGCATTCCTTCACCGAGTTGTCAGCCCTCACTCGTCAACCATGCGCCTGACACGCAGTTCACACGGAAGTAGAACGTAAGTAGCACGGGTCCAGCAGGTAAGACGCATTCAAAACTTGCCCAAATCCTTGTTAGCCTGCAAAAATTGTCCTGCCTGCTGGAAAATCCACACACGCAACAAGCCCGCTTAGCTTGCCCGGAAAGGTGTGACAGGGCCTAAACTTGGCTGCGGCTGAATAGGACTTGCGTGAGCAACTTCGGGTAACTACGGTGAGATACGTGCTAGGTACCGTCATGTGCTGGTCATCTGCGGGGACCTCCGGGTAGTAATAATTGTTCTTCGCAAATCGCACGCAAGGCTTGCCCGGAAAGATGTGACAAGGCCCTTATGAAAGGAGGGGCCCATCTTTTATTAGGATCGTTTTGTTTTACTTTGTTTTTGGATATCTCGGCCATTTTAAAACCGATTTTCGTCAGATAAACTCTGAACTCCTCTTAGAATTGTATGCTTTGGAGCATTCCATAAAGTGGTTTTTAAATATCTCATAAAGAGTGAAGAGCTGAATCCTCATCTCAACCAGTACCATACATCCCTTTAATGGGGGAGGGGGGGAACGGACGGTGAGGTGCGCGCTACCAACCAATTTATTTAAATTCAGCTAATTTACGCCCAGTGTACGAGTTTACCTCGACAAATAATAGTCTGGTTACTTCACGTTAAATTCTGAGATTGTCGTTACAGGGCGGATAAAAGCACCAAATTTGGAGAAATGATCCCTCAGGACCTACTCATTGATATAAGAGTAGGTGCCCTCTGGATTTTTTTTTTAATTCTCTGGTAAAGGCTGAATTTTATTTTCCAGGAATTTTCGCATACATGAAACTTTCGCAAATTTCGCGAGGAGCCATAATGAGAAAATTTGCAACAAATCTGAACCTCTTGTTTGTTACGTTACTTTCTCAGATACATGAACACAGTGTTACTTTGGCGGCATAATAAGCTTCCGCGAACTGGAGCCAAGGGCCGTTTTCACGGCATGAAATTTCCGCGAATTGCCACTGGCATTCAATACAATGTATATGGAATCGCGCGCATTTTGCTTTCGCGAATCTTTGCTCCTCGCGAAATTTGTTTCATGCTTGCGATATTTCCTGGAAAAAGAAATTGAGCATTAAAAAATCCAGAGGGCTCCTAAATATCAAGGAGGTGCTTCTATCCTCCGCGTAACGGTGATTTCACCAAGCGACCTCACTTTAAAGGCACACAAGGAGAATAACAATGGAAATGTCATTAAAATCTTCAATGCACAAAATTAGAATGATTGTGATATGTCGTTATCGCCTAGCGGGTCTCCCAAACACAAAAGTAGGCCTATATTAAATTTTTTTCTTCTCCTGTTTATTCTGCCTCCTTCAATCCTGAAGATTCTTGCAGATTTACATGTGTGTGTGCGTATCACAAGGGCACCTGAATGTGTAGTGCCTGGATGCAAGGTGCATATGATACATGGTGCAAGTAAAAACCCGTTGCTCAATTTACTCCACATCTTCCGTCAGGCGATAACGGAAGACCTCTACAGACGGTTGTAATGGAAATCAAAATGCAATGCCTTCACATTGAGTCTTTCTTGTTGCAGTTAATAACTCAGTAATTATGCCTTTGACGTATCAGAGGTTGTGAATACTGGCCAAATCATAAACCAAATTACGATTTTCTTCTGTATGGATACACACCACTGTGAAAATTGAGTGCCGATGACGTCATCTAATTATTCTCGTTTTCACTTAAAAATTAATGACTGAAGAAGTATGAGTTACAGACAGATCTTTGAAGGGAATGGACGTGCTAGCAATACAAGATTTTTCCTACACTCTTATGTGCTCATTCACTTTTTCTCCCACCGGAATCAAGTGTGAGCGCTATTCACAAAGTCGTTTTGAAAGGCAAGCAAAGCGGGAAATGAAGAGTGACGCGCGCCGTGCGTTTTCGAGTGATGTAAGCGGGCACACCGTCAAGCTGTGTATACGGACCCCTGGGCACGTTCCTGATACTCTCTTCCTCCGTGATGCGATTTCTGAAATCAAATTCTGAAGCGAAAGGGCTCTGAAGAGACTCCCAATAAATAGTCCTCGCGGAAAAGCTCTGAACCGTCTTTTCTCTCCCTCTCTCTCTCCCTCTATCTCCTTTGCTCTCCCATTTTATCATTTATTTATTTTTTTTTGTGGACGGAAATAGGGCGAAAATACCCGGAGGTGGCCATTTTATGGTACTGACGTTTTCCACCCATGTCATAAAAAAAAAACTTCAATAAATCCACCAGAATTCACCCCGATGCATGATCATTCTACTGAAGACGACTAACGTTAGCAATATTCAATGACGTGAGGAGGCCCTACTCACTTTCCGTTAGGACATTCAAGTTTGTATAAAGACTTTATGATAATCATTCCCTTAAATACAGAAATTCTTGTGTCTGTGTCTAATCAGGTGCCAAACTGGCATAAACAAACACAGTAGTCTTCCGACGGTTCATTTTCGAAGTTTTCTTTTGTGATTTTTTTTTTTCACCCAGCCCACACATTGTCAATATCAGTCCTTCTCTGTGACGTGAATATGCAAGTAGACTCGTATCCAGCATTTTCGTATAATTTCGTACATTTCCTTCTGTACCCCGTGGTTATAAGCAGGTGACGGAGTTAATGAAGCGACCACGTAACAAATTACCCGACGTGGGTGCATTATCATGAGTTGACCGACTTCCCGATTTCGTCACCCTACGATTTAGGCTGACCCTGGGTGCTCCGCTACCGTATCTCGTCACACCATTGATCCAATCATTTTACCTTATCGATGAACCCGAGGCACGCGTCCAGACCACTTTCTTTATTTTCTCCGCCTTTTTTCTTCTGACGAGCAAGTTGGGCCTTTGACATTTTCATTGCATTCTACCTGTTCAATCGCTGGACTTCCAGGAACTCGTGGATAATCTAGGGCGAAAATAATCTATGTTTATTGGTACACCGCTCGACGTCCTCAGTGATTATTTACATGCATATGCTGCGTGTGTGTGTGTCAATCGTGACGTTGCGAGCTGTGTGCAATTTAGTCCCGTGAAAAGGAGCAAAAATATCTAGCATTAAACTTTGGTGTCTCGTCCAAGTATTCCTGCACACATCTCGAGAAGTCAAACACAGTTGCCACGTTCTACACAACCACACATGTAGTCATATCGGCCTAGTTGGTAACTTGCAGTAGTGCAACGCTGTCTCTGAAACCATCACTCATTCCCGTATAGCAGACGATGCAAAGTTAATTATCACAGCAAAGACGGGTGAAGACGGACTGGGTAGGAATGGAGGAAAGAGTAGTTGAAAACCCTGTCAAAGTGTTCACTACATACGTAGTAGTAGTTGTTTGCCTGATACTATTCTGATATTGTGCCTTTCTACCACGTAGCGGTGCTACGTATCATTACGTCGTCACCAAAGATCAAACTCGCGCCATCAATGAAGCTTCCACTTTAAATCCCTTGCGAGGATTCCAGCCACTTTTCGGCGCATACATGCTAAATCAAGTATTCAAGAGCGTTGCTGCCAAAATGCTTTGTTCAAGAACAGGAGTGACAGAACGGCAGAAACTCTTAACCTTCTTAAAGCCAGGCGCATTGCGTTATCCACTGGTCCCCCATCCGAGGTTCCGTTTCATGAAAGTCTTATGGGAGACTTTTCGCCCATAAGACACGCTTATGAGAGACTTCATGAAATGGATTTTACTTCTCTTCGAAAGTCTTTAATAGCTGCATAACAATGAGCGATTTGGGCCATCCTGAGATCATTTAGGTAAAAATATTTAATGTGATGACTTAATGAAATTGAACTAAGGTATCATGGGTAGAGGTAAGCGCAGGGGTACTTTACGATGCATTGTTGGAAACTTGATAACTGAAAGTTCCGCATCACAGGGTGGGGTCGACGACACGAATTAATACTTATGTTATTCACATGGAAGTGTGCGAATCAGATCAATTAGTACACCAAACGTCCGGTCAAGATTGATATAGAAGCACCACACTAGTACCTCTCAAGCTCTCTTAGTTTCTGAGAAAATGTGCTCTTCTCAATCTCAATGTCCCATCCGACATTAAGGAGATGGCATACGATAAACCCTGTCTCTGCTCATATAGGACTGTTGTATGTACATTGTAAATAGTCGATGAGTTTCCTTTACCTCAGTCTGTGCACATTAACCCTTTGTATGATTTGTGTGTCCAAAGTTCCTGGTACAGAAAGGGTTAACAACAAATGTTAACATTGTGGTACTTGTACATGAGTCGATTGGGCTGTTGGGCTTGACTCCTACACAGGAGTTCTTATAGCATGTGTAGGTTGGAAGCCTGCACGTATCAAAACGTTTGTCTGTCTTGACCCCCCTGGTGTGTGAATAGGTACACGGCGATGTTGGGTTAGTGATAATAACAGGGCAGAAAGTGTGTGAAGAGGCTGTTATGCATGCCATATGGGTAGATAAGTCTCTGTTTGTAATGATTATTAAACACTTTTAGGCGCTGTACAGATGAAATATGCATCGTGTTACTTCAACTTGCGACCACTAATCGACACGTTTACAGCAAAGCAAAAGTCTTGGCTCAATTTTATCTGATCCACCTTCCCGTCGATACACCACACCCTGGTTAGGGTTAGCACCCTTAACTTCATTTTGCCATTTCTATCTTGTGTCGTAATTGAATTATGATGAAATCCGAGTGTTGCGCGTATTATCACAATGCATTCATGCAACATAATTTCGCGCCTTCCCGGCCGCTCGCTGCCATGACAACGGCTGGCTCCCAAATCGGTATCATCCTCACGTAATCAGATCATTGCCGTTTCATTCAATCACCCCATTACAAGCTTCTTATTCGGAACCATTTTGACTCTGGCGTTATAGAGGAATGACACGATGATATTGCCTTGTCACTTCAGTCACCTCTTGTTGCCGACAGAATGGCGCCAAAACGAATTGAAGTGGTCATTTTGTTCTATCACGCAACCATGTGATTAGGAAGCAGGTTTGTCGGCTGCGGGGAGCCGTCGAATTCATCACGGAATTTGTTTCCGTCACCAACACCTGCGGGAGTAACGAGGTTGATCGCAGGCCATTTCATAATCCGACCTGCATTCGAAACAAGAGGGGTGCTCGATTTCATAATAAAGAGTAATGGCTCGAAAGTTTTGCAAACACGTTGAATCAGTGGGGGGGGGGGGGGGGAACACTCGCATGACAAGAAAAATAGCGCATAAAACCAACAGCTTTTGTCTTTTAAAGAAGAGTTAGTCATTTAGTAATTTATTTGCATTATACTTCACTGAAGAGGTAAAGCATTTAATGTAACAGAGAGATAGAGAATATTATTTAATAGTATTTTTCTCCTTTATTTTTTTAACAGCAGAATACCTTTGTATCTGAAATCAATGTCAAATTGTTGCCTCAAAAAAAAAATCGAGATTTTTTTCTTTTTGAATCAGCAATACTTTTGTTAGGAGAGTCACATTCTTTTTCGTTTTTCAAGTTCAAGCCAAGCACGAGGAAACCACAAGGAGGCAATGACCAAGCTGTTGTGAATGCAAGGGCAGGTGATGACAACTTTCTTTTACGGTCAGAATGCTGCAAAGGGGGTACTCCACCTAACTATGCGGCTTAAACTACAAAAGCGCCGAAAGCATGACGGTAAACTGACAGTAAGGGACGAAACAAAGGAAACGCAGGTACTTCAAGATGAAAGCACAAGCTGGTCAGGAGATGGACACTGGGTCACCCGTCAACTATACTTTTTGCCAGGAGGGACTCCCCGCTGTCCAAACAACCAGTTGACGGTGCTGTTTGGTATACGTGTAGATCTCATAACATTGTCTGGTCAGTCAAGAGTACGTTTCTGGGGTCATAAGTGACACTGCGGAAGAGGTGTATACATAACACTGAGTTGCCTGTTTGCAGAAAACTCGTCTTTCGCGGAGATGGTCACGGGATACCGCTGATCGCGCTTTTCACGATCAAGAGATCACAGGTCCTATGGAGTCAAATATCCCACTCTGGCAAGAGTCTGAAATTTTTTCAATCCATGCTATAGGAAGAGAAGGGAATTACATCAGCTTTAGCACTTCTTTTCTGGCTTGATATTAGTATTTTCCATTTTAGGAAAATCAAACCGCCTGGCGGATTTGAGAAGCGCATAGATGCAGGAGTGCAGTCGAGATCTACAGATGATGTGAATATACTTCGTGAGACCTGTGTCAGAGGACAGTTTTAATGGATCAACACATTACACATGTAAGCAAGTAAACAGAACAAGCACATACGCACCTGCAAAACACACTCACATACAACACTAGAATATGACGCAAACGTATTTTTGACACACGTCCGTAAAAAGGACTACAGTTGGAGGGGGGAAAATGAAATAAAACACATCTAGCACATTTTCTTATTACGAAATCTTGCCTCTCACCAGAGGCTAAATCGTGATTGAACTATTTCTTGAATATCCGTTATTAGTTACTCATTACAAATTAACACTTGACCAAAACAGGAAGAATTCGATTAATCAACTGGGACAAAATCGGTTACATTTATATTCAACGACAAACCGGCTTTCGACGGAAGGAAATGCGCTATCGTGCCCTTTTCGTTCTGGAAAGAACGTCTACCTCCTAGATCACTTAAACAATCTTTTTCTACTTCACTTACTCACAAAATGTGATAAGCTGAGCGACAACCATGTGCGTATTGAAAAATTGTCGCAGCGTTGTCCACGCCGTCACTTTATATTTTCCGGAAGCATGTGCAACATCGATTTCATAAAATGTACAGTAGGTGTTGTGTGTGTGTGTGTGTGTGTGTGTGTGTGTGTGTGTGTCGTGTGTGTGTGTGTGTGTGTATGTGCGAGTGTAAGTTTGTCTTTTATCGAGTGTCTGTGTGTCTTTTGTTAAATGTGTTTGTATGCAATGTGTGTATGTATGTGTCCTTTGTCAAGTGTATGTGTATTTGCTTGTGTAACTACATACCTGTCGTTTTCTTCTGTTTTTTATTTGCTTCGTTTTTGTTTTGTTTTGTTTTTCTGGGGATTTGTTTTATAGTGTGGAAGTGAACAGGGATTGTTTCGATGTGTGTATAGAGATGTTTCACGTGCATGCGGGTGGGGTTGGGTAGTTGTAATTAGGGCAGTAAAGTGGGGTCATGGTTTGTTAGTTGGGGTGGTTAAGTAGGGATATGGTTTATTATCTTTTGGTAAAGGTGACAAGCAACACACATGTAAATAATGTTCTATTTTGTATAATGAAAGCAGATATGGGGTAGGGTGACAGATAAAACAATTATGAATTTCGTTCGCTCAAAGAAATTATGGTTTATAAGATTTTAGTTTACTTCAGACTTTTGTGAAATGCTGTCTTTTCAAGTATGCATTTTGTGCAATTAAGCAGATATTCATGAATTTGACCATGTTGATCAAGGTGGATTTTTTTTTATATATATATTGAGATTTATGTAGAATTTTGTATCACTTTTGTGCACACGCATGGGCGGATCCAGGAATTCCGTACAGGGGGGGGGGGGGGGGCACAAACAGTATTTCTGGTGCTACTTCGCAGGGTTTCATCTCATTTTTTCCTTGTATTTCTTTTGTTTTAACAACAAATAAAGAGGGGGTGCGCGCCTGGTGCGCCCCCTCTGGATCCGCCACTGACACGGTATGAATTTGCATAAAATATTTCACAGCATGTTAAAAAGAGCAGCACAAGTTAGAAGAATATTGCCGTTCAGTTTTGTTTATATTTGTTTCATTGTAAATTATTCATGATGCCGATATCGGAAGAAATTTAAATGAAGAATATCATTTTAAAAAAGTGTATGATAATGTGTGTGTGTGTGTGTGTGTGCGCGCGCGCGTATGTGTAGGTGTATGTGAGTGTAAGGTAAATGCCCTCGCGGAAGCTTAGATTTAGATTTTGTTTGTATTAAGATATCTGATATTGGATGGGTGTCCTTCGGGAGGCAGGGGGAAAATGAGTGATCTTGAAAGAGGTGGTTCAAAAGACTGGACAGTTAAACGGTTTACCATTATCTTATGAAGTCAAAGTCCCTATTTCAATTGCTCTCTAACCCTTGAAATTCACATTATATCAGATCTGTTCACCACAAACGAGCCCATCAATGTGTACCTTTAACATGGAAGGGGATTGTTGATGAACACTTTTAACGTATATTCTCCTTCAGGTCATAACTATCATAAAGCTTTGATACAACATAACACAACACTATAAGCAATACAATATTCAGCGCAACATAAAACACGACAGAATAACAGCATCCCGTACCATGGCTTACTTCTTGAGCCACATTTTATACACCCGCGCCTGATGGAAGGCGGGCATTACTTTGACTGACACGCGCGATGGGAAACTGAAAGCCGCTTGGGAGTGGGCATCTTTCATCGTAAACTTTCCCCTGCTCCGCGGAAAGATTTCCGCCTGGGTGTTTTTTTTTTTCCTTCTTCTTCTTCAATAGTATCTCTGCAGTCTCAAATAACAGGAAAAATACTGAGGGTATATCTTAAGATTCATTAAAGATGGTCAGACATGCATGTTGAGACAGCAGCAGAGGTCAAGTTGAGGGTCATCACAAAGGCAATCTAGCTTGTGAAGTCTCCACTTAGTCTCTTATTACGATTTGATTGGACAAATTTGAATCGCAGACGGCATGGAGTCCGAAATAAGGGCCCATCAAAAGGAAGATGGAAATTGTTATTTCTTTGTTTGAACATCGGGATGACCGCGAGGGGAAGAAGGGGGGGGGGGGGTAAATCGAATTCGGCGAAACGTGGAACAGCAACATTAATGAATCGATTGGGATAACGATGTGTTGATGAATGCAGTGGTATAGGGCAACATTTCTCCCCGTAGACTTCAGGCCATCACTTTTGTTCTCCCTAGCGACGACATGAGTTCTTTTGCCGCCGGCCATGCTATGTCTCAGCTTTCAAGCAATCGTTTTGGTAAACACGCACTAAAATTTGGCGAAATAGCTACAGCAGAATGACGGGGCTGACCACAATTTAATGTTCTTCAATTACGCCTGTGTGATTATCGTATTCGTGACGATGATGGCGATTTACTATAGGAGCAGAAGCAATAGCTATAGCACTTATATTAATGATAGTATTCTTCATGAGGTGGTTAAGGTCATTTTGCGTGGGACAGAAAGTTCTTCCAGAGAAACCCGCCTTCACACAGACATGTTTATCACTATACAAATAAGTCAGCTAAGACAGACATTGTGGCGACACGTCTTACACTCGCGCCTGGCAGGATTCGAATTCTCGGCCTCGTGTTTTAGGGCCTTGTGTTCTCTACCTCCGTGCTCCTTTAAAGGTATTATTGTTGTTTCTTCATAGGATTAGGAAGAAGGGTCAAAATAAACAAAGTTGACGTAAATCTATATCTGTAACCTACACTATCCGAGATTATTAAAGAGAATAACATGATTACGAAAAATAGACATCCAATTATATACATCTCCTCCGGCAGCATTATATTCTAATTCTGGAGGCATAATACGTGAAATACGTTTAAGATGCATCCTTGTCGTGTTGTCTTCACTGCTTGTACGTTAGAATCTTGAATCGCTCTATGACCGGTTTATGCTTGACCATCAAAGCATGGGAACATGATGTGCATGTCATAAAACGTGTCGTATAAAAGCTGCAAAGCATTTTCGTTTGTTTTTTATTTGTTTGTTTGTTTGTTTGTTTGGGGTTGTTGTTGTTGTTGTTTTTTTTTTTGGGGGGGGGATGGGTTAATGCTGGAATGTAAATGAAATTTGCGTGATAGAATAACAATACCAGTTTTAGTCCCGGTAAATGTGCAGATGTTTCGAATACATTTAGGCCTATACATTTACCTGCAGTGTTCCATTTATATTCCAGTGTTATGTGTCATATTTTGTAGAGCTTAAATCTTCACTTCTATGAAAGTATAATAGGTGCAAAGCTTTATGACCGTGTCACTTCGATCCCACCATAAAGCCATGAAGGGTGTTGTATAGCTGCAATGCAAAATATGATAGTTTGCGATTTACGAGAAATGGGCTAAAATGAAACATTTTGTAGGATCAGTTGCCCTCCGCTGTAAAAGAGGCCGTCTGTATATCCAATGGAACGGATTCATCACTTCACGATCACAAAAGAAAGGAACAAGAGCCGTTTGGCGTCATCCCGTTTGTGGCACGGCAATCAGTCTTGGCCGTGGTGAGGCGGAGATAACACTGTAAGTGGTACGTCGGCTTTAGTTTTATTCACACGCACACCCAGAGCATATTTCTTATCAAATTAGTAGACAAAGATACCTAGTCGAACGTTAGAGGGCCCTTACTTTATAGCTTACTATGGAGAGTAGGCATTTTGTGTGTAGGGTGATTATGCTATCATGATTCCAAGTAAATGGGTGTTTTAGATAATTATCGCTGTTACATTATCACACAGGGGGTAAGGATGATCAAAAACATCATGTGTGCTCTAGGCCTTTGCTCCAAATCTAACAAAGTCTGGTTAAGAGAGAGATTTTATGTTAACCAATTCCTTCAATCCACATAAATCATAGTTTCCTGTTGGCAGAGTATTCCAAATCAGAAGTAGAAAAGCAACATTGAAAGAGCTCTATTTGGGGGGAAAAAAAATCTCAATTTGCACTCACTGTCATACTATGTGAACACACTCCTTTCCTCGCATGATCGTGCGAACATGTAGGACTGAATATTCATGATTCTTTCCAAAGTACATGACATTTAAGTTTTTAAAAAAGTCTACACTTGACATTGTTGTTTATTAAACAACACATCAGAGCCCGTCTAGTAACTGGAACATCTTAACTCGTTCTAGAGCCCTTGATTTCAGGAGATTCTCCAGTTACCTCTAAATATGAACAATAATAGGCTCGCTATAAATAAGCCGATAACGTTAAATTTCGGTTTAAAGGGAGTATTGATAATAATAATAATAATAATCGACAGTGCTTATAGCGCATAACACAAAGTGATAATGTCCCTATGCCCTATGATGTAAAAGGGTGTGAGCCTTTGGCATCTCAACTGACGCATTTTATTTTCATTAA